>NC_071115.1:6220000-6452500 GCF_024256425.1 Clarias gariepinus
TGACCAGACCGACTTAGTCACACTGGACTGTGTGTGTGTGTGTGTGTGTGTGTGTGTGAGAATTAAAGTGTGTAGTTATGGTCTATATGGTCCAGTGTTCTCTTGACTCACACTTGTGCACGTGTGTGTGTGTGTGTGAGAGAGAAAGAGAGAGAGATGTCTCATGATTTAATTAGAAATCAAAATAATAAGAGTAACTAGAGAGGTACATTTCCTGAAGAAAATGTGAGTGGTGCTTGCCGTGGCGAAACTCTGGCCCTCCATATCTCCACGACAATGGGCTCTTGATAGCAACATGCTAATATAGCTAGCATCAAGCTAGCACCATGCTAATCAGCTAAACATCGTGCTAATTACACTAGCATGATGCTAGGAACATTCTATACATGTTATTAGCGAAAAGTTAGCATAATGCTAGTGACATGCTAATAGCGTTAGCATCATGCTAGCGATGTGCTGATGAAATTAGCATAACGCTAGCAAAATGCTAATTTTGTTAGCATCATGCTAGCAAAATGCTAATCGCGTTAGCATCATGCTAACAGCATGCTAATGAGGGTGCTAAGGGGCGTGGCTTATGAGCATGATGATAAATGCAAAAGAGTGTCTCAACGACAGTCGGTTCCACAGTTAAATCAATGTTAAGTCTGTGGGTGGTTAATTGCCCCCTGCGGGGGCAATTAACCACCCACCCCTTAGAAAAGTCACAGCACCCTGTTCCCGAAGATGGGCCGCACGGTTTGACACCTCACTCATGGGACTCAGTCAAAGTTGGTCTCAATGTTAAGTCAGTGGGTGGTTAAATGCCCCCGCAGGGGGCAATTAACCACCCACCCCTTCGAACAGTCAAAGCACCCTACTCCCGAATAAGCCGCACGGTTTGACACCTCATTCATGGGTCTACGACGAACGGTGCAAGACTCAGTCAAAGTTGTTCTCAGTGTTAAGTCTGTGGGCGGTTAATTGCCCCCTGCGGGGGCAATTAACCACCCACCCCTCAGAAAAGTCACAGCACCCTGTTCCCGAAAATGGGCCGCACAGTTTGACACCTCACTCATGGTACTCGGTCAAAGTTGGTCTCAATGTTAAGTTTGTGGGTGGTTAATTGCCCCCTGCGGGGGCAATTAACCACCCACCCCTTCGAACAGTCAGAGCACCCTACTCCCGAATAAGCCGCACGGTTTGACACCTCATTCATGGGTCTACGACGAACGGTGCAAGACTCAGTCAAAGTTGTTCTCAATGTTAAGTCTGTAGGTGGTTAATTGCCCCCTGCGGGGGCAATTAACCACCCACCCCTAAGAAAAGTCACAGCACCCCATTCCCGAATAAGGCGCACGGTTTGACACCTCACTCATGGTACTCGGACAATCTTGGTCTCAATGTTAAGTCTGTGGGTGGTTAATTGCCCCCTGCGGGGGCAATTAACCACCCACCCCTTCAAACAGTCAGAGCACCCTACTCCCGAATAAGCCGCATGGTTTGACACCTTATTCATGGGTGTACGATGAACGGTGTGGGACTAGTGATTCACCAAAATCCCCATTATAAGTCAATGGGGCAAATTTAGGGACCCCTCCTGCCCCGGGGGTAAAACTTATACCCTTGTTCGGGGTATCTTCTGACACAGGCTGCAAACCTCTTCAAATGTTGTAAATTTCACGTTTTTACAAAATCCCCTCTCTGCGCTACAAGCCGTCAAAGTTGGCCTCAATGTTAAGTCTATGGGACTTTTCGGGGCGGTTAATTGCCCCCTGCGGGGGCAATTAACCACCCACCCCTTAGAAAAGTCATAGCACCCCATTCCCGATTAGGCCGCACGATTTGACACCTCATTCATGGGTCTACGACAAACGGTGCGGGACTAGTTACGCGCCGAACTTTTGTCCGGAAGAATAATAATAACTAGAGAGGTACATTTCCTGAAGAAAATGTGAGTGGTGCTTGCCGTGGCGAAACTCTGACCCTCCATATCTCTACGACAATGGGATCTCGATAGCAACATGCTAATACAGCTAGCATCAAGCTAGCACCATGCTAATCAGCTAAACATCATGCTAATTACACTAGCATGATGCTAGGACCATTCTATACATGTGATTAGCGAAAAGTTAGCATAATGCTAGCGACATGCTAATAGCGTTAGCATCATGCTAGCGATGTGCTGATGAAATTAGCATAAAGCTAGAAACATGCTAATTTTGTTAGCATCATGCTAGCAAAATGCTAATCGCGTTAGCATCATGCTAACAGCATGCTAATGAGGGTGCTAGGGGGCGTGGCTTATGAGCGTGATGATATATGCAAAAGAGTGTCTCTACGACAGTCGGTTCCACAGTTAAATCAATGTTAAGTGTGTGTGTGGTTAATTGCCCCCTGCGGGGGCAATTAACCACCCACCCCTTAAAAAAGTCACAGCACCCTGTTCCCGAAGATGGGCCGCACGGTTTGACACCTCACTCATGGGACTCAGTCAAAGTTGGTCTTAATGTTAAGTCTGTGGGTGGTTAATTGCCCCCTGCGGGGGCAATTAACCACCCACCCCTTCAAACAGTCAAAGCAGCCTACTCCCGAATAAGCCGCACGGTTTGACACCTCATTCATGGGTCTACGACGAACGGTGCAAGACTCAGTCAAAGTTGTTCTCAGTGTTAAGTTTGTGGGCGGTTAATTGCCCCCTGCGGGGGCAATTAACCGCCCACCCCTCAGAAAAGTCACAGCACCCTGTTCCCGAAAATGGGCCGCACAGTTTGACACCTTACTCATGGTACTCGGTCAAAGTTGGTCTCAATGTTAAGTCTGTGGGTGGTTAATTGCCCCCTGCGGGGGCAATTAACCACCCACCCCTTCGAACAGTCAAGGCACCCTACTCCCGAATAAGCCGCACGGTTTGACACCTCATGCATGGGTCTACGACGAACGGTGCGGGACTCAGTCAAATTTGTTGTCAGTGTTAAGTCTGTGAGTGGTTAATTGCCCCCTGCGGGGGCAATTAACCACCCACCCCTTTAAATAGTCAGAGCACCCTACTCCCAAATAAGCCGCACGGGTTGACACCTCATTCATGGGTCTACGACGAACGGTGCGGCACTAGTAATTTTTTTTTATTCCCATTATAAGTCAATGGGCAAAGTCGCCAAAATCCCCATTCAAATTCTATGGGGCAACTTTGGGGACCTCTCTTGCCCCGGGGGTCGAACTTATCCCCCTGTGCGGGGTATGATCTGACACAGGTTGCAAACCTCTTCAAATCTGGAAAAGTTTACTTTTCTACAAGATTCCCTCTCTGCGCTACAATCCGTCAAAGTTGGCCGTAATGTTAATTCTATGGGATTTTTTGGCCGGTTAATTGCCCCCTGCGGGGGCAATTAACCGCCCACCCCTTATAAAAGTCATAGCACCCCATTCCCGTATAAGCCGCACGATTTGACACCTCTCTCATGGGTCTACGACAAACGGTGCGGGACTAGTTACGCGCCAAACTTTGTACGGAAGAATAATAATAATAATAATAATAACTAGAGAGGTACATTTCCTGAAGAAAATGTGAGTGGTGCTTGCCGTGGCGAAACTCTGGCCCTCCATATCTCTACGACAATGGGATCTTGATAGCAACATGCTAATATAGCTAGCATCAAGCTAGCACCATGCTAATCAGCTAAACATCATGCTAATTACACTAGCATGATGCTAGGACCATTCTATACATGTGATTAGCGAAAAGTTAGCATAATGCTAGCGACATGCTAATAGCGTTAGCATCATGCTAGCGATGTGCTGATGAAATTAGCATAAAGCTAGAAACATGCTAACTTTGTTAGCATCATGCTAGCAAAATGCTAATCGCGTTAGCATCATGCTAACAGCATGCTAATGAGGGTGCTAGGGGGCGTGGCTCATGAGCATGATGATAAATGCAAAAGAGTGTCTCTACGACAGTCAGATCCACAGTTAAATGAATGTTAAGTCTGTAGGTGGTTAATTGCCCCCTGCGGGGGCAATTAACCACCCACCCCTTAGAAAAGTCACAGCACCCCGTTCCCGAAGATGGGCCGCACGGTTTGACACCTCACTCATGGGACTCAGTCAAAGTTGGTCTCAATGTTAAGTCTGTGGGTGGTTAATTGCCCCCTGCGGGGGCAATTAACCACCCACCCCTTCAAACAGTCAGAGCACCCTACTCCCGAATAAGCCGCACGGTTTGACACCTCATTCATGGGTCCACGACGAACGGTGCAAGACTCAGTCAAAGTTGTTCTCAGTGTTAAGTCTGTGGGCGGTTAATTGCCCCCTGCGGGGGCAATTAACCACCCACCCCTCAGAAAAGTCACAGCACCCTGTTCCCGAAAATGGGCCGCACAGTTCGACACCTCACTCATGGTACTCGGTCAAAGTTGGTCTCAATGTTAAGTCTGTGGGTGGTTAATTGCCCCCTGCGGGGGCAATTAACCACCCACCCCTTCAAACAGTCAGAGCACCCTCCTCCCGAATAAGCCGCACGGTTTGACACCTCATTCATGGGTCTACGACGAACGGTGCGGGACTCAGTCAAATTTGTTGTCAGTGTTAAGTCTGTGGGTGGTTAATTGCCCCCGCAGGGGGCAATTAACCACCCACCCCTTCAAACAGTCAAAGCACCCTACTCCCGAATAAGCCGCACGGTTTGACATCTCATTCATGGGTCTATGACGAACGGTGCGGGACTCAGTCAAATTTGTTGTCAGTGTTAAGTCTGTGGGTGGTTAATTGCCCCCTGCGGGGGCAATTAACCACCCACCCCTTCAAACAGTCAAAGCACCCTACTCCCGAATAAGCCACACGGGCGGACACCTCATTCATGGGTCTACGACGAACGGTGCGGGACTAGTAATTTTTTTAAATTCCCATTATAAGTCAATGGGCAAAGTCGCCAAAATCCCCATTCAAATTCTATGGGGCAACTTTGGGGACCTCTCTTGCCCCGGGGGTCGAACTTATCCCCCTGTGCGGGGTATGATCTGACACAGGCTGCAAACCTCTTCAAATCTGGTAAGTTTAATGTCTCTACAAAATTCACTCTCTGCGCTACAATCTGTCAAAGTTGGTCTCAATGTTAAGTCAATGGGATTTTTGAGGCGGTTAATTGCCCCCTGCGGGGGCAATTAACCGCCCACCCCTTAGAAAAGTCATAGCACCCCATTCCCGTATAGGCCGCACGATTTGACACCCCACCCATGGGTCTACGACAAACGGTGCGGGACTAGTTACGCGCCGAACTTTTGTACGGAAGAAGAATAATAAAAAAAATAATAAGTATGCAAGATAACAATAGTGATGCTTTGCAAGCACCACTAATAATAAGCCTGCAAGAGAATAGTAGTGATGCTTTGCAAGCACCACTAACTAGAAAGGTACATTTCCTGAAGAAAATGTGAGTGGTGCTTGCCGTGGCTAAACTCTGGCCCTCCATATCTCCACGACAATGGGATCTTGATAGCAACATGCTAATATAGCTAGCATCAAGCTAGCACCATGCTAATCAGCTAAACATCGTGCTAATTACACTAGCATGATGCTAGGAACATTTTATACATGTTATTAGCGAAAAGTTAGCATAATGCTAGCGACATGCTAATAGCGTTAGCATCATGCTAGCGATGTGCTGATGAAATTAGCATGAAGCTAGCAAGATGCTAATTTTGTTAGCATCATGCTAGCAAAATGCTAATCGCGTTAGCATCATGCTAACAGCATGCTAATGAAGGTGCTAGGGGGCGTGGCTTATGAGCATGATGATACATGCAAAAGAGTGTCCCTACGACAGTCGGTTCCACAGTTAAATTAATGTTAAGTCTGTGGGTGGTTAATTGCCCCCTGCGGGGGCAATTAACCACCCACCCCTTAAAAAGGTCACAGCACCCCGTTCCCGAAGATGGGCTGCACGGTTTGACACCTCACTCATGGGACTCGGTCAAAGTTGGTCTCAATGTTAAGTTTGTGGGTGGTTAATTGCCCCCTGCGGGGGCAATTAACCACCCACCCCTTCGAACAGTCAGAGCAGCCTAGTCCCGAATAAGCCGCACGGTTTGACACCTCATTCATGGGTCTACAACAAACGGTGCAAGACTCAGTCAAAGTTGTTCTCAGTGTTAAGTCTGTGGGCGGTTAATTGCCCCCTGCGGGGGCAATTAACCACCCACCCCTCAGAAAAGTCACAGCACCCCGTTCCCGAAGATGGGCCGCACGGTTTGACACCTCACTCATGGGACTCAAAGTTGGTCTCAATGTTAAGTCTGTAGGTGGTTAATTGCCCCCTGCGGGGGCAATTAACCACCCACCCCTTCAAACAGTCAAAGCACCCTACTCCCGAATAAGCCGCACGGGTTGACACCTCATTCATGGGTCTATGACGAACGGTGCGGCACTAGTAATTTTTTTTAATTCCCATTATAAGTCAATGGGCAAAGTTGCCAAAATCCCCATTCAAATTCTATGGGGCAACTTTGGGGACCCCTCTTGCCCCGGGGGTCGAACGTATCCCCTTGTGCAGGGTATCTTCTGACACAGGTTGCAAACCTCTTCAAATCTGGAAAAGTTTACGTTTCTACAAGATTCCCTCTCTGCGCTACAATCCGTCAAAGTTGGCCGTAATGTTAATTCTATGGGATTTTTTGGCCGGTTAATTGCCCCCTGCGGGGGCAATTAACCGCCCACCCCTTAGAAAAGTCATAGCACCCCATTCCCGTATAGGCCGCACGATTTGACACCTCACTCATGGGTCTAGGACAAACGGTGCGGGACTAGTTACGCGCCAAACTTTGTACGGAAGAATAATAATAATAATAAGCCTGCAAGATAACAATAGTGATGCTTTGCAAGCACCACTAATAAAAAAAAATAATAATAAGTTTGCAAGATAACAATAGTGATGCTTTGCAAGCACCACTAAAAAAAGTATTCAGTGAAAAGATACTCGAGTTCTGAGTAACTGTTTCATCATAATGTCATTATAATAACATCCAGTATATATACAGTTTATTATATTCCATGTATATTATTGTTTACTTATATAATAATTATATATTATATATATTAACATTGCAACATTAAATGAAACAGCTCAACTTACCGCGATATGTTTCTTCGGTTAGAAGTCGAGTTTTCATACGTTTTGAACGTTTTATGCGCTTTGTGTAAGCGGAACACGCCGTGCCGGTTCGAGTGTGGTCATGTGACTACATGTGGTGATCAAGACCACGGCTGATTGGTCAAGTTGAGTCATGTGATTACTGCTGCTGCGTCTGATTGGTGAAACACAGTCATGTGGTAGAGCAACCGGCCGTGGTTAGAAAAGTAACAAGTCGAGTGTAGCGGAGTAAGAGTAGCGTTTCTTTTTCACAAATCTACTCAAATTAAAGCAAAAAGTCTGGCGCAGTAAAAACTACTCGTAGAAGTACATTTTTTTTTTTTTTTTTTTCAAAAAAGTTACTCGAATAAATGTAATTCATTACTAGCTCTCTTATCCGTCACATCACATCACAGTACACCACATGTGCTTTCCTTGATACGCGCATTGATTAGCTGAGCATTGTGTGTGTGTGTGTGTGTGTGTGTGTGTGTGCAGGTTACTGGAGTTTGACCGTGTTTGGGCGGAAACACAGCTACAAACTCTTCACGAAACACTTCAACGAGGCGGTGCACTGGGCGTGTGCGGTACAGAAGGTCATCGACAGCAAAGCGCCAGTGGAGACGCCGACCCAGCTCCTCATCCGCGACATAGAGGTGAGCCATTCCAAACACACACGCGTATATATGTGTGAGATATATATATATATATATATATAGTGTATTTAAAAAAAATGGAGTTGGCGTGTCTGTACGTACAAGACGTTTAAAAAAAATATATATATTTTGTGGGGACGTAAGGTGAGTAAGAGAAGTTTAAATGGAAAACGGCCTTATATCATGAAGAAAAATTAATAAATCATTATGTCATCTCAAAATACAACATTTTTTAATATGCGTTTATTGAAATCTACTTAATAATCACGATCTCACACCTTCGTTCCGCGCACGTCACGTTAACGTGAAAATATATTTTTAGCTACATTCCAAAATTCAACAGATGGCGCTGTACTAAAAAAAAAAAAAAAACGCACTCATGAGTTGTGCATTTAAATTCCACGCGAACGAAGTCATGGCACATCTAGTACGTATATATAGTATACACTCACACAAACACACACACACACACACACAGTTCGTCCGTCATGTGTGGTCATGAAAATATCTTCATCTTAAGTGGTCGTCATGGCAACAACATGACATCTTTCAATTCCTTCTTGTGTTTTTTTCTGTAGCCTTCCCCAGAAAGACACGCCCACACGCGACCGTGCACACACACACACACACACACACACATGAAAAACAGGTCACAATGACTTCACACTTGACTGACAGGCGTCTTGAGATTTTCCTTGATGGATGTAAACACACACACTGCATCTTTTTTTTATTTTTTTTTATGCTCACGTGTCCTCAGCTACGATATCTGCAGTGAGTTATTAATAATGAGGAGTCGCGCTGCTGCTGCTGCCACGATTAACCCGCGTCTGTAAATAAGCGTCCGTCTGATGTAATGCAGACGCCGTATTAATAGCTTCCTGGTTGCTAGTCGGGATTCCCGCTCTGCCCGGCGTCATAGATACACACACACACACACACACACACACACACACACACTGAGAGAGTGGATTCTTTAGCGGAGGGACGCAGGCGCCTGAAACCTCCTGATCTGATGGAGACGAGGAGTAAACAAGAACCTCAGGACAAAGTGTCAGATTTATACACCGTCTCATCACCGTCACCCCGACCCCGGGGGGCGCCGCGCTGTTCCCATGGTGTAGCGGCGGCACTGCGGTTTGGGACGCAGCCCAACCCTGAGGTCATTCACTCGGCCCGTGCGAGCTCATCCAACCCACACACACACACAATTACGTTTACACAAACTGGCCAGGGGTCAGAGGGTTCATGTGCGAGTTCAGTATGAGCGTGCTGCACAGGGTCCTCTCTCTCTCTCTCTCTCTCTCTCTCTCTCTCTCTCTCTCTGTGTGTGTGTGTGTGTGTGTGTGTGTGTGTGTGTGTGTGTGTGTGTGTGTGTTAGATATATTCCTGTAAATCAGTAGGAGGAAGTAGACAAGTGTTTGGAAGATCAGAAAAAAAAAGGCATTATAAATCTATATGTGTGTGTGTGTGTGTGTGTGTGTGTGTAGGAGAACAAGTTCAACCCCGAGGTAGTGGAGCACATCTATCAACACAATCCCATCCTGGCATACACACAGAGTCCTCTCTACGCTCCTCTGCTACCTTTCCCCTACGGCAGCCTGGACCACCTACGTGAGTAACACACACACACACACACACACACACATATTCATACACATTTAATCTAGGACGGATGTAAAATATTGACAAACGTCATAACAACGTGTGTGTGTGTGTGTGTGTGTAGATCTAGGCGGTAAAGGCTACGTGTCTGTGCGAGAGGAAGCCGTGAGACTCTTTAACTGCGTGCAGCAGCTGGAGTCGGAGCGAGAGCCCGTCCCGCTGATCCAGGGGGTCCTGCAAACCTGCCTCGACCTCCGACCCCTGAGGGACGAGCTCTACTGTCAGCTCATCAAGCAGACGAGCATCGCGCACACTCGCCCGCAGACGCAGACGCACGCCGACACGCAGACGCAGACGGGCGCCCGGCTGCGCTACTGGCAGCTGCTGACCTGCGCCAGCTGCACCTTCCTGCCCAGCAGCCCCGTCCTCCGATACCTGCGCTTCCACCTCAAGAGGTGACCACACACACACACACACACACACACACACACACACACACACAACACACACGATAAAACATAATCAAAAGAGCAGGAATCTCTGTGCAGGAAAAAATGTAAATGATTGTTTCCCGGTTGCCTAGCAACACGTTTCTCACGACACTGACCATCACCTTCCCACAGTAACGACGCTCTCCTGGGTGCACACACACACACACACACACCTTACAGATACATGGCATGTCAGCACATCTCACATTTCTCTCGTTCTCACACACACACACACACATAACGAAAGCGTGTAAACAAACATGAACCGCACCCGGGCTTGTGGCTGAGTGCGCGGAAACAGCTGCTCGCCCAAGTTGACTCTTGTGGAAAATTCTCTTTCCTGTCCGCGCTCTCTCTCTCTCTCCCCACATAAACACACACACACACACACACACACACACACACACGCACACAGGGAGAAGGACACGAGGAGGACAGCGCTGTGAGACCGACCGCCGTTTCTCATCCCACGCCTCATTGAGAGGCCGAGTGCTGCAGGCAGGCCAGAGTAAAGAGAAGGATGGAAGAGATAGAAAGATAAATAAACGAGCGCGCAGTGAGGGGAAGATCCAAGAACACATCGCTTTACAAGTTCTCTTGTAAAGCTGCAGCATGTGACCTCTTTTATATAAGTTTAAAACATTTTTTTTTTTATTATTAATCAGAGAATATAATCCGGATTGACAAACGAATAAACAAACACGCGCCGCCACACCCAGGCTCATGCCACACGCCGCGCCGCGCTTCGTATCTGCTCCTTATTCCTCTGTTCCTTGGTTTTAACTGTGCTGTGCTCGCGGCAGGGTGCAGAGCGTGTGCGTGGACACGGAGGTTGAGAGCTACGCCTCGTTCATCGCCCAGGCTCTGGAGAAGACGCGCTGCCGCGAGTGCGTGCCGTCCTGGGAGGAGATCCAGGGCCTGATGACGCGGCAGGAGATGGTGTGTACCGTGCACTACCCGGGGCCAGGCTGCTGCAGGATCCCCATCAGCTCACACACCACCGCTAACGAGGTATACAAACGTCGGAAGATCCTCTTCAGGAACTAAATACACTAAAAGTGCTAAAAGTATTCTCTCGCCTGCATTCACATGCATATGAACTTGAGGAACATCCAATTCTTTATCCGTAGGGTTTAATACAATGTTAGCCCCGCCCCCTTTGCAGCTATAACAGCTCCAACTCTTCCGAGAAGGCTTTTCACAAGGTTTGGGAATTTGTGACCGTTCTTCCAGAAGCGCATTGTTGACGGATGAGAAGGTCTGGCTCCTCCCAGTCTCCATCCCAAAAGTGTTCTATCGGGACACAAATGCTCGCCTCACAAATGCGCTTCTGGAAGAACGGTCAAAAATTCCCATGAACGCACTGGTGGAAAGCCTTCTCAGAGAAGTTGAAGCTGTTATAGCTGCAAAGGGGCGGAGCCAACATCGTATTAAACCCTGTGGATTAGGAATCGGATGTTACTCAAGTTCATATGCATGTGAAGGCAGACGAGCATTGTAGTGTGTATAAAGGACATTTAATTTTATAATAAGAATTCTTATTATAGCTTTATAGTGACTCTCTCCTTCTCTCTCCCCCTCTCTCTCTCCCCCTCTTTCTCTCTCTCTCTCTCTCACTCTCTCCCTCCCTCTGTAGGTGGTGAGGAAGGTGGCGGAGCGACTCGGCTTGCAGCACAGCCGCAACACCTTCGCTCTCTTCGAGCAGAAAGACTCCTGGGAAAGAGCGATCGGGGGCGGGACCATCATCGCCGATGTCATCACCAGGTTTGAAAAGTAAATACTTAAATGAAGATCGAGCCGAGAATCCCTCGACACCCAGAATGCCTTAGTCACAGCAGCATGAGGGCCAAACATTCAGATCGGTTTTTATTAATGTGCCGAGATTAGAACGGCGCCGTATCAGACGCGACAACACGGCAGGGCGAGCATGCGCACGCTTCTGCACGTGTGTCCACCACGTGTGATTCGGTTTTAAGTCTTGAGACGGGCCAGCGTGAGAGCGATGTCATCAGATTCGCCTGATGTGGAAAGCAAAGTGAGCAAGATAAGAAGGCCAGCTGGAATAAAAGGCATCTGTTTGATTCTCGGAAGAGTGTGTGCGTGTGTGTGTGCGTGCGTGTGTTTTTTTTTTTTTTTTTTTTTTTTTGCAAAGCTTGTTGAAACAGGCGTTCCCAGAATTGGAAGTTCAGGGACATGATACACGCTCTCACATGCTCACAAAAACACGAACTGCAGACACAGCGCTATTAAAAGGCCACTCTGTGTGTGTGTATGTGTATGTGTGTGTGTGTGTGTGTGTGTGTGTGTGTGTGTGTGTGTAAAACATGTTGTTTATGGACCATTAGTGTTTAGTGTGCAGGATTCTTCACAGAAATCTTGGCACATTTATTTAATAGTCAGACCTGTTGCATTCATCATGCTGATAAGAGTATGTGCGTGTGTGTGTGTGTGTGTGTGTGTGTCTTCCTCTCAGTCTGTCGGTGAAGGAGTCAGAGCCGGAGTGTCAGTGGAGGCTGTGCTTTAAACTCTACTGCCTTCTGGACGCGGACGGCATCAGCACAGACAGCATCGAGTATCTGTTCCTGTACGAACAGGTGAGACACTAAAGAATAATAACGTTACCTCCTGTTTTAAACAGATTCAAAAGTTCAAAGGTGCTTTAAAGGCATAAGAAATATTTACATTCGTATGAGCCACAAGGACAAACAAAAATAATAAGTATAGAAAGAGTAATAATAAATAAATAAATAAATAAATGTTGAACTAAATGTCTGCACCCTTTTATTTAATAAAGTTAAAAATTAAAAAAACTTCTGAACATTATTAAAAAAAAAAGGAAAGCATATATACATTATGATAATAAATATTTCTCTGTGTGTGTGTGTGTGTGTGTGTGTGTGTGTGTGTGTCAGTGCCATGAGATGGTAGTGCGCGGTCAGCTCCCCGTGTGTGAGGAGGACCTGCTGTCTCTCGCCGCTCTCAGACTGCAGGCCCTGCTCGGAGATTACGGCTCGCTGGCCCCGTACCCGCCGCTCGAGCAGCTGTACCCGGCGCGCGCGCTGGAGACCCGCGCCCTGCTCCCTCCCCCCGAGGCCCCCGGGTGCCCGTTCCCGGCCGGAATTCTGGGCGCGCTGTGGGGTCAGAAGCGGCGCGACGGACAGGAGCAGAGAGAGCGCGCCAGGCTGCGCGACGAGGCCACCGCCCTGTCCACCAGCATCATGGAGCGCTGGAAGTCTCTGTCCGGGTACAGCCGCGCGGACAGCATGGCCGCCTACCTCACCATCGCACGCCAGTGGCCGGGCTTCGGGTGTACGCTCTATGAAGTGGACTTCTATATGGTGAGACAACCAGGTCTAAAGAACTGAAACAAGGGTGATGTGATGTCCAGGAATAACCGTCTCTCTCTCTCTCTCTGTGCGGTTCAGAGTTCGAGCGGGAGTTTCTCTCAGCGCCTGTGGCTGGGCGTGGCCGCCTCCTGCGTGTCCCTGTATCGCCCGGGCGAGGCCGAGGCGCTCGAGTCGCTCCCCATCGCGCAGATCTGCTCGTACGGCGTGTCCGACAGCAACACCTTCACCATCACCGCCACCGACCGCCACCTGCTCTTCCACACCTCCGAGGTAAAATCCCCTCACCGGGGACCCGCGCAGGCTAAAGCAGATGTTTATTTATTTATTTATACATTTATTTATGTTTTCCCCGAATCCTGTCTCGGCGCAATCCAGATGTTTGAATTAACCTAACACACTTCAGAAATATTAGGCAGAAAAATATAATACAGGGTGTTTTAAAATTGGACAAGTATGAAAATCTGAGTAGCGTAAATCTGTCGTAGGCAAAACGAAATTAAATAGGCTTCATGTTGAAAAATGAAAGATTTATTTATCACAATTCCAAAAACACGTTCAAACGGATGTAGATCTTTTCAAACTCCTCATCTTCAAGTTTCAACACAAATAAATGTAAAACATAAATTTTTTAAACCTGGTCAGTTTTTACACATCTCGGTACAATTCGAGATCATTTCAGCGAGAGATTGAGAAATCTCGTTAGTCTACGAAATGACGACCCCAGATTTTTGGGACACCCTGTATATCACGGTGTATATTTATGTTCATCCAGATGACGTCACTGAAACGTCTCGGTCGGGTCTCGGTTCAGCGTTTTAGTCTCAACATGTTTTCTCTCTCCGTGGGTTTTATGCGGCAGCGGGCCGCGACTCAAACCACATAGCAATAACGTGCGCTGTGAACACTACTGTAGAGGATCGTGGAGTGTACGCATGTGATCCTCTCTCTCTCTCTCTCTCTCTCTCTCTATTTCACTGGCTGTTACTCGCCAGCTCTCACGCTCTGCCTGTTTATCTGTCTCACTCTCTGTCTCTCCCAGTTCTGTCTTTTTTCTATCTGTATGTCTCTCTCTCTCTTACTTCACCTCTGATTTGTTCATGCAGGAATAGAGTTACACATCAGCTCTCTTTTCTCTTTGTATCTCGACATCGCTCTTTCTCTCACTCGTTCTCTTCTGCACCACACGGTCACTGAGCACCTGATCATTGTGTTCTGATTTCTCTCTCTCTCTTTCTCTCTCAGCTGACTGAGATCATGCAGCTGATGAATGCCTACTTCAGTGCCACCCGACGCCAGCTGGCCAAGGACGACTGCATCACCATGGATACCGGCTCCAAGCTCCGCCCCTCCCTCCTGGAACTGCCCTCTCACCCGGTTTGAAGAGAGCCGGACCTAAAGCCAAACACTCAACCACGAGTTCCCCTAAACCCCCCATCCAGTCGCTCCGCCCGCTCTGTCCCGAGACGCAGAGACTCGATCCGTCCCCGAGACGACAGCGAGGGCGGGATTAACGACCGGCCAGCGGTTCCAGAATTTCCTTTGAGAAATAGCCCGAGGGAGAAAATCTGCTCAGTACGGAAAGGACAACTAGCAAACTCACACACACACACACACACACGAGTCCCGGCGACTGGACGTCCATTATTTGCGGACGTGAACTTCAACCGTCCTATTTTAAATTTCCTACGAACTATGGGATTTAGAGACACTCGCCACAGTGCATTATGGGATTTCAGAACTGCACTTCAGACTTGTACACTAACAAGTGCACCGCATAGTGGATAGGGTGTGATTTAAGACATGCAGCCAGTGTGTGTGTTTGGGTGCACGATCAACCCAAAGCATCGTAAGCGTCTCTCTTAAATGTTTTATTTCTCGATCCAGCAGACGACCATTTTGGATCACGGCGACTTTTCACTTTCTTTCTTTCTTGTTACTGAGACGATGGAGAAAAATCATGTCATCATCTCTAAAAGAAACGCCAAATCTCACACACACACTATTGTTCGCTGTCTGAAACTCGCTTCCAGTTAATAAAGAAAAAAAAAAGGATTTCTGTAGGATGAGCAGCTCACACGCAGCACAGCGCATAACCTTAGCAGAATAATCCACTTAGCATCTGTTCACATCATTTTCCGCTTTTTTGTATTATGATATGATATAATATAATATGTATAATGTTACTTTTTTTGCCTTTTTTTTAATTTATGGATGTCTGTGTATTTTTTATGACTTGTTTTTGTATCTCTTTAAGAAGACGTGTACAAGTGTATTATATTCTTTTTATTATTAACCACACCCAGGGCCCAGGAGTAACCAGTCCTGGTGTATATATATATATATATATATAGTTTGTGTATATTATTTTTAAACCCGTATCGACAGGGCTAAACAAAAGAAAAAAAACGTGACACGCATCCCGATTGGTGAGAAACGCCACATTTATTTGACACGGACCAAATGTTTCAGGGTGATGAGAAGAGACGGGCGTCGTTGTTGTTTATTTTTTTTCCGTTTGTTAGTTGTTGTTTTTTTGTTCTTGCCCAATAGTAAGCACTGACCTCGCAGGTTAAGCTCAAGTCGCGTGTGTTCGTTCCTTCGTTCGTTCGGCTGTGCCTCGGATACACTCGCCACCTGTGCCTGGAACAAGACGTCTAAATCGATCCTGAGAGCAAGAACTGTCGTCAATTTCAAAAACTCAGCGTCCAAAATCATTAGATAATACCTTAAGAAATTAAAATAAAAAACAAAAAATGTTGATGTAACCCAGTGTGGCCCTTGTTACCTGATCATATCACATCATAATCTATCAATTCTGCTGAAATAAAAACAGTTCTTGCTGGATAGATTTTTTTTTTCCTCCATCCCCCCCCCCCCTGTACTGTTTATTTTCTGTTCCTTTTTTGTGTAAAAAAAACAAACAACCACAAAAAAAAAAGTATCCTTTCTCATTCGCCGTCGCTCTTTTGTTCCCCGTCCGAACAGCATCGCCGCTCTTTTCCGTGCGTCACTTAAGCAGCTGCAGGCAGCTCCGCCCACCGTCTTAAAGCTTCACGCCGCATATGCAGTTGAGTCGGGATGCTGCGCGGTACTGCGCCGTGTTGCGCGTCTGTAGCCAGTTGCACTATTGTCTGTACAGCTAACGTTAACGTGCAATAATAAAGAATGATGGTGGATATTGTCATGTGATTAAATAATAAAGGCAGCACCAAATGGACCAGTGTTTGTCATGTTGTTAGGGTGAAACATATACATATATAAGGGGTGTTCAAATCAAACCGGGACTCATGGTGAAATTATTGACGGTGTAAAACCGTTATTCAACAACACAATCATTCAACAACACTATCACAGGGAGTCATCACCTCGTCCACTGTACAGTCCTGACCTTATTCCAAGCCAATTTCCATATGTTCGGGCTATTAGGGAGTTCCTGGGAGGCCAGCGTCTCAGACACGAAGCAAGCGAGCACTTGAAATGAAATGCTGAGATTAGTGCGTCAGTGTAGCAGGGGATTATATAGAGAAATAAAAGGAACTGTTAACACTCGTGTTGTTGTTTTGCACAAGCAAAAGTCCTGGTTTGACTTGAACATACATTGTACATAAATACAAGGTTACAAAGCACCCGTTCACCGACAAGCTTTGTTGTAATCATGTGATGTTTCTTTGTGCAAAAAAAATAAAAATAAAAAAATCCCAATTTCAACTAGGAATTTCTACTTGGAAAATCAGGAAGTAAAAATGCAGCCATGTGCAGCCACACGATTGCTCCGCCCACTACTACTCCTCATTAGATGATGTTTACGTACATCAAAGTCATCACTGTGTCTTGTGAACTTATGGAGAGAACAGAACACACAACACGTTTTCACATCACCGTGCTTTAGGGTTGGCTGTTCTTGCATTAAAAAAAGGTAACATTTTGCTAAAACACACTGATAAAACAAGTTTATTCTGCAAATCAGGGATTCTTTAAACTTTTTTGTTTTTTTTCAATCGACATGACCCTTTTGGCAGTACAGTACACTTTATAAACAGTACACGACCAGAATTATTTCATGACTGCGTATGATGATATTATATTCCTGAGTTTTCCTCTGACAGGACACGCTTGACATTATTGGGTTTCAATACATTAGGTTTAGATGAAATAAAATTCAATGAAATCAATAACCATAATTTAATAACTGATAATGATGGGATGGCGGCATGGTGGAGTAGAGATCATCACTGTCGCCTTGCACCTCCAGGATACGGGTTTGAATCCTGCTTTGAGTTCTAAGTTCGCTTGGTGGGTTTCCCCTGGGTTCTCCGGTTTCCTCCCACAATCCAAAAACATACAGATTAGGCTAATTAGCATTCCCAAACTGCCCTAGTGTGTGTGTGTGTGTGTGTGTGAAACCGTGAAATAATTCAAGAGAAGTTGAAACCTCTTAGAAAAGCATTTATTCAATTTCGCACAAACTATTTACAATATCAGGATGGACAGATTGAGAAGACGACGACGATCGGGGGGAGAAATAGAAACCTTGCGTTTAAACGATAAAGAACCAGAAACTTTGCAGTGTTTTTAAGGACGACTTTACTCTGTACTGATCGGAAAGAACTTGTTGATTTACAGGAAAATAAACACTAGCAAGTGCGCTAACATTACCTGTGTGATGACACGAATAGAAACGAGTAATAGTCAGGTTAAAGGATCTTCAGGAACGTGCTACGGCAGGAGACGGATGTGGGTTTTTTTATTCCTGATTATCGGTGAGAGGAATCGTCTTATTAAAAGCTCAGAGCTTAAAAATGAGAAACAATCAATCCTGAAAAGAAACCACAGCACTACTCTGTATAAGTAAAGGAAAAATAAAATGTGTGTGTGAGAGTTAAACAGGAAAGTGCACTCCTGGATCTCTTCTGTCTTTGCCCTTTTCTCAGTCAGGCTTATCGTTTTTCCGCTCCACCCTGTTCTTCCTACGGAGCGGAGCTTTCAGCGAGACCACCCTGCCTTATCTGCTTACTCAGGGACCCTGTGTGTGTGTGTGTGTGAGTGTGTGTGAGTGTGTGTGGTCCTGACAGCAGGTGTGTGTAACGAATGAAGGAGCGATAGATAAAGGCTTTAACAATAGACTGAAAGAGAGAGAGAGAGAGAGAAACTGATTTACTTGTATATACGATGAAGTGCACATCATTCACACTGAATAAGTCCAGGGCCTGCGAGTGTGTGTGTGTGTGTGTGTGTGTGTGTGTGTGTGTGTGTGTGTGTGTGTGTGTGTGTGTGTGTGTGTGCGCGCGTTACTGCTCCTGCGCTCCCCAGGAGATGTAGTCGGGCCGCGTGGCGGCGCTGTACTCGTCGATCAGGTGCTGCACCACCTCGCGCGAGTCGTCCAGCTCGTCGAAGTTCTCCTTGAACATGTCCTCCTTGCGGAACTGCTCGAGGAACGCCTCGCGCTTGCGCAGCTTGTCGTACTGACGGCACGTCCTCTCGAACAGCTGTGGCGGAAAAAAATGTAAATTCAATTTAAAAAAAATTTAACAACAAACTGTTAACATCAGGTTGTGAGACGCTCAGCACGGCTGTACAGAGAGGTTATAACTTATTTCACCTTTCTGTCTGAATAAACAAGGTTTTTTTTCCCTTTTACCGCCAGGTATGGAAAATGGTACGCTTATTAAAAAAAAAAAAGGCTACTTAAAATCCTGACGTAAACCCTTCGTCGTTCATGATTAAAGACCCTCCGATGTGGCTGGATTCAAAAACAATTCTGGAAAGAAGAGCAGGCAAGATTCCTCCATGGTGATGTGAGAGACTCTTTGCCAGTTATCGCAAATGCTTGATTGCGTTATTAGGGTTTTTTTTTTGGGGGGGGGGGATTACTTTTTCACATACAGCCAGGTAGGTCTGGACAGCATTTAAACCGGTTTATGTCATGTCTTTCTTTTTTCCGATCCTGGGATTGGACACCATCCTTGTCGTTTCGTTAAACGTCCTGTTTTTGAAATGTTACGGTGGTTTATATCAGGCGTTGGCTCGTCCCCTCCTGCTCGATTGTTGGTTATTATACCTTCACTAAGGACAGGTTGTTGGACTTCTTTCCAATTCAGTGTTAAGTCAAGCAACACTTAGAGCGCAAAGATGTATAAAAACACTTGCTTTATACTAGGAGCGGGAGCTAATTCTGGTATTTTTGTTTAGTTCTTCAGGCCATGTCCACACGTAGATTATTATTTTATTTTTTTAAACGGAGATTTTACATATTTCTGCGGTTTTTACACAGTTTTGGTCGTTGAAAACTGAGCTTTTGGAAAACTCCACCCAAAGTGACTCAAGTTTTCAGTGGTGTGTGTACGGGGGGGAAACAAAGATTTGTTGAAGGCTTGAATGTGTTGGTACAGTTAGCGGGCATCCTGCGTCCAGAATTAGTTTATGTTTTGTTGGTTAGATTAGATTGTTGTTAGATTGTTCTTGTGTTAAAAGTTAGAAGGTGTTTTGTTTTAGTTATTTCTTCGCTTTAAAAACTTCGCTCATGGCGCTCACTATTTGAGTTGATCATTTGTAAATATTTTTGTAAAATATTATTTGTCATTATATGAGTTTTGGTTTGGGTGTATTGTTGTAACTTCTCTACTCGAGTTTTTGCGTCATTATTTTACACAGTCCATTAGTGACAGCCTTAATCATCCTAACCTCCTTTTTATTTTTTCATTTATTTATTTATTTATTCCTTATGTCGGGATTCGTTGTTCTCTAGACATTAATAGCGAGAAGAGCAACTGAATAACAAACTGTAACATACTGTATTTACTTGGTTTATCTTTGTGTAATATTAAAAGTTTGTTTAATGATCTGACTCCCTGAGAAGACACTGTGACGATCAATATGTGTGTGTGTGTGTGTATGTGTGTGTGTGTGTGTGAACGCCGATCGAAACTCCTAACCTGATTAAGTCCCGGTCCAGATGTTCCTATTAGTGAAGTGTGTTATGTGTACGTTCACTTGATCTGAAGTTCACGTGACATCATGAGTCACTTTGTCAACACAGAGCAGACGAGAGAGACGAGTTTCTGATTGACGGCGTGACCTTTCGCGTGTCGTCTGAAACAGAAGCGCCTCGGGGACAAACCGCTGCAGCTGAACGCCGGCGTGTTGTGCGTGTCCGGGCTCGGTAATGAGAGGTTACGCGGCTGGAATGCAGAACCGGCGAGGGCGTTTTCGTTTCCTGTGAGTCTTCTGATCTTCTCGGATCAGACGTACGACAGACATTTATCGCGACGCGGTGACCTTAATAAAGACTTTAAAAACGAACGTAGGCCCCTGTTGTAGTGACGGCGTCAAGCATCGCTTACCGAGGAGATGCTGGTGTGATTGGCCATCATGAGGCCGCTGACGCGGTGAGCCGACGGCAGGTACGGGGACTTGCGCGAGAGCGCGACCTGGATGCTGGCGGGGCCCCAGGGGATAAAATTGGCCAGCTTCCTCTCTCTGATCCTCTGGAGGCTCTTGTGGACCTGCAGGGAGACGGAGAACGTGGCGTTAAAGAATACGCGGACACTCACGACCATGCAGTGCTCTGATCTGTTCTACACACCTGTGTGGGATCCACCTCCCCCTGGATGATGTTGAGGATGGCGATGTAACAGTGGTTGGTCTGACGGTCACGACCCGTCGACACCATCACGTTCTTGGGCTGCAGGAGTCTCCTCATCACGTCCAGGACAGTCGTCTTCCTTACACTCGCTACCTACAGAGGTGGGAGGACAGAAAGGATACGAATGATGGAGCTCATCAGTCATAAGTACTGTAAGCTTGAGTATAGGGCTGTAATTCCTCAAGTAACTCGAGTAATTTGTTTACAAAAAATTGCAAAATCTTCTGTGTCGAAGCTTCTTTTAATTAATTTTAAAAGCTTGAGTTATGTTTTTGCACCATTATTTGTTTGGCGTGACAATGCAAGCCGCCAGTAAACACCAACGAAGAAAAAGCGCTTTCGTCACCCAAAAAAGCGGAAGGAGATCTTATCTTTATGAGGGCCTGACTCATTGGCCTGGTCATTCTAATAAACTTATCCTCTGCAGCAGAGGTAGCTTTTGAATTTTTACAGATTGAGTATCAATATACTGTATACCATATAGCAATAAATTTATTATTACAATATGTATACAAGATTGTTTTTTCCTGAAGTGTGTATACATTTTTTTGGCTGACTCACTCACTATATTAGGGACACGTTCTTACACACTGTGTTTCACAATGAAACTTCATTTCACCACATTCTCATTGATACAGAGTCTTTACAGCCCTTACCTGTGTATACAGTGGATTACTACTTACTGACTGGTCAGTGGTCAGAGGTGTGTATCCCGTCATGAGAAAATGGAGACGGGGAGTGGGGATGAGGGACGCAATCAGACCAATCAGATCGTTGTTCATGTATCCCGGGTAACGCAGCGTCGTCGTGCTGGCGGACATGATGGTGGACACCTGGAGGAGGGGGAAAAAATAAAAAATAATCAAGATATTAATAGAAATCTAGATATTGGTAAGCAAGACGACACATACGTGGCCTGTCCAGGATCATAGTCTGGAATATAATATAGTAGAATTATGATAGTTTATATAGAAATTGCCATACAGGAAGTCCTTGACTGGCGCACAAGTTTCGTTCCGGAAGCACGTTCATAAGTCGGATTTGTTCTTAAGTCAGACAAAGTGAGTCTTAAGCGGCTTTGACACGAATATACAATATAAAGCATAACAATCTATTTGAATAAATCTGTCCCCTTACCCATACACTGACATCTTGTGGCCCGAAACCGTAACTTGCGCTTAAGGAACTGAATCTCACTGTGAAATGTAACAGCGTTTCGTCTCTGCGCCTTTAAATCACGAGGGGAATCCTGGATGGTATTTTGTTTTAGCTGTTTATTGGACTGTAAGCTCTTTTTTGTTGGGAATTTTTCCGAATTTAGGATTATTCACCATCAGGACAGCTTTACAGGACAGGTGCATTTTCTATCATCGTGATTCGAATGTTTTTAAGTCAGGGACTACACCTGTATACTGTATGATAATACCTCATTGATTATTTTCTTTTTTTATGAGTTTTATGCCTCATTAAAATGAAGATCACTGTTTAAATAACTGTTTTGTCAGCCAGGGTCACGAACTAATATTCCAAATAACAAACTTCCAATGTAAACATAATAAGTCTGTGCACCGTCTTAGTCACGAGGGCGTGATTATTCTCTGTCGAAAGCCAAACTGCAGTTATGCTCCTGTAATACTGGAGGCGTACAGGTGAGACAGGTTTGTGACTGACGCTTCGCTCACACTTTAACTGGCGCCTCGGGGGGGAAACTGCTGAGCCCTGCAGCTAAACCAAGAAAAAAAAAATTGGCCTAATTACTGAGAAGCAAAAGTTCACAATCACGTACTTTCCTGTTAGTCATTCCTGGGTTCGTGACTAGAACACGTGTTCAGTATGCGTCCGTATGATTATCGCTCTACAGTAAAGAATAAAGATCCAGTGCTGACACCGGAGACTCCTTCCATAAAATAAACAATATTGTGCAAAATAGTATATTGAGTTTTTAAGGTACGATCAACATATTTTAAAACATGATCGATTTAATGTTGCTTTACATGACATGATAATTTTGTGAATCCAAAAGAAAGTCACTTTTTGAGGCTTTCCACTCACTCGTGTCGTCTGCGTAACCCCACCACCAAAACTTAATTACCTTATAAGTATTATTCAATTCAATTCTATTTGTATAGTGCTTTTAACAATGATCATGATCTTAAAGCAGCTTCACTAGTTATCTTACACTTTTTTTTTAGAACTGAAAAAACATACCTGTTTTTTATTTAATATATATTAAGGTAATATAAATATATATATTTTAATATATATAATTTAATTTAATATTTTTAAAAAAGATAGGGAATGAAACTCAGTCTTTTATTCTAATCTTGCATTTGCATCGCAGAAAAGTAAATTTTATTTTTGATCCCCTCCCCCCCAA
Source organism: Clarias gariepinus (assembly GCF_024256425.1). NCBI lineage: Eukaryota > Metazoa > Chordata > Actinopteri > Siluriformes > Clariidae > Clarias > Clarias gariepinus. The sequence goes on from NC_071115.1 coordinate 6,243,224, forward strand.
AAAAAATAAAAAACAGTGTGATACATACTGATATTCAACCTTTAAAAAAATTATTTTGTAATTTGTAAATGTTTTGGAAAAAAATGTACTTCTATGAGTAGTTTTACAGTATTTTATTTTGATTTTCATTTAATCAAAATTTGCATATTTTTCATATTCTGCTGTAACTCTGTTGATGTACATCTTTTTTTACATATCCCTATTCTTTTGTATACCCATATTTTATTTATTGACATTTTTTATTCTCTTTTTTTTGCATATTTTCTACTTTTTTAGCGGCATTCATTAGGAGGACAGCAAAGGAAGAGTTTCATTGTACATGTATACATGGGAACATGTTTCTTTACTGTGCATATGACAATAAAACTTGAAACCATACTTTTTACTTTTACTTGAGTAGATTTGTGAAGAAGAAACTGTACTCTTACTCCGCTACATTCGACTTCACTCGACTCGTTACTTTTCTAACCATTTATTCTACACTTTGGATATTCTTTGTTTTGACCAGAGAAATGCAGCCGGTAAATTTACCACGTTTCACCAATCAGATGTAACAATAATAATCACATGACTCAATTTGACCAATCAGCCATGACCTCAAAAAAGGGGGGGGGAGTCTTCAACAGTGGTAGACGGTGAAGCAAACATTACATTTGTTCTGCTGGACACAGTTTATGGTAAAGTGAGACTCCTGTACACATGTTCTAATGTTATTTTTTATGTTACCTACAGTAGATAATTTTTTTTTCTTACTTTGTAAAGATATTTAATTTTATTCATTTATTTTATTAAAAAAATTTTCATTTATTTTATTATTTGACAATGTCACAATTTGTACATTATTTTTATAATTTTGTCTGACTGCTTACATAACTTAAAAAAGAATAAATATTTTGGCTACTCTACCCAACTTTCAGCTTTTTTTCTTCTTCTGCAAACTCTGCAAGTGAATTATTTTGTCTCAAACCCACTCGTCACACACGCTTACACCGGTCTCAAAACACTACGTGCGCTAATTAGTTAATTAAGCTGCGTGCAGGTGCTTGCTCGCGATTGCTCAAACCTTTAGAGGCGTTTGAGGCGGGATAAAAAACCCACCACTGTTTCTTTGTAATCCTACTCATTTGGCATGCGCTCTAAACTACTCATGCACTGGCATACCGTGTGGTAGGAGTGAATTATTTGCTGAGTTTGTTTAGAAAAAATAATGATGGCAGATGACAGCGATAAGTGCTGCTCGGTAACAATGGAGCGCTTTGTTTGAAGGTGAATTTTAAATCTCTTGTATTTGAGGTTAGTTTGTATTGTCTTAATGCTGCACTTGGTTTTTCAAGTGATAGAAACTTATAATGTTAAAAACTTAAAAATAAATAAATAAATTGTGAAACTTCACAATTGCGAATCACAATATAAATCGAATCATCTGCAACTGCTAGTTCCTGTCCCTAGTACTAACGTACACAATTTGATTATTTCTGCTGGAAAATCTCCAAAACCAAGCACTTTCTACAGCACAATATACATAAGGAACATAGTTACTTTCTAGCATGTTTTTACTTTTTATTAAAAAAAAAAAAAAAACTATAAAAAAATTCCTAACAACTGAGCTGTCGTGAGAAAAACTCACTGAATGAATGAAACCCGGCCTATTATGCTGTCCAGGATGGAGGAGGGAAGAAATGTTTATTTTTTTTACAGTCATTACTGATGAGTGAGAACACTAGGGTCTGTAGTCTAGCCCACACGGTCATCCCTCACTTCTAATAACTACACAAAAGATCCCATTATTCTCACTGTACTTGTGCTGAATAATGCATAGCAACTGCATTAATAAGTTCGGACCCTCACGTGAGCGCTAGTAACCAGAGTGGGGGGTGGGGGGGCTCTTTCTTGAACCATTGGCACTGAAATCCGCCTACACCACCAACATGAGAAGCTGGAAATGAGACTTTAACTAGGTGAGCAATGCTGCCATCATAACCCACAATTAATACACGATAAAAAAAGAAGAAAAAGAATAAGAAGAAGAAGAAAAAAAAAAAAAAAAAGAGTGTGAGAGAGAGAGAGCACGATTTCACGGACGATTTCATGGATATGAAGCTCTGCCTCCTTCGAACACAAAAGACATTTTTTGGAGCCTGATTCACGCCTGAATAACCGGTTTCACGTGTCTGTCTTGCGTGTCAGCCACCGGTTAATCTCAGATTGCTGGAATGAAATAAAACTGATTCAGAGATTGTTATATCGAGTCATACGGGGTTCATAAATTTAATTTAAACATTATTTTAGCATTAAATTCTGTTAAATCCTAACATCTGACTGCGCAGAAGATTGTGAAACGTTTCCTCTGACAGAAGCTCAGAAACATAGATCACAAGTCTTATATTATTTCTCTTTATATCGTATTTACCAAGTCAAAATAAATAAGCCATAATCAGATGGAGGACTTGTCTAGGCACGCTCTGTGGGGTTGTTGTTTTAGGAAGTATCAGTTTGTTTTCACACTGAAAGACAGAAGAGATACTCTGTGCTGCAGAAGCAAAGATCCAGAAGGGGGTGGGGGGATTTGATTCAACACCAACTAGAAGCCTAGCCTTGACCTGCACATCTCTGTACAACATAAAGGGAAGGAAAACATTTATATTAAACACAAAGACTTCATAACGCCTCTAATCTGAGGTGCTGTTAATTGGTCATTTTTCAGGCTGATAACTCTAAATGAACTTCTCGTCTGCGGCAGAGGTAGGTTTTGGTCTCGCTCTCCTGGGATGGCCTTCATGTTTCATTATGGTGCTTGACGGATTTTGCAAATGCACTTGACAATACTGTTCTTGCAAAAACTATTACAGAAAGACTGACCTCTGTGTCTTAAAAAAACAACTAACTGTTGTTTTTCTTGTTGTTGTGTAATTACCTAATCCCATATGTGTCATTTTATAGGTTTGAAATCCCCAGTATTGTTGTAGAATGTAGAAAATAAATCAATAAACAAAAACAAATATTTGCAAGTGACCCCAAACTTTAAACGGTTGTATATATTTATGGTAAAATATATTGTTGGATGTTGTCAAGAACCTTTTGCAAAAGTACAAGTTTCAGTAGGAATGTTGTCAGGTAACTTGAACATAATACGCTTTATCATGTGTAATAATAATAATACGATAAATTTACAACATTTATCTGAAGGTCGCTTAGTGGTTAAGGTGTTGGACTGCTAATTGGAAGGTCACAGGCTTAAACCCCACCAACAAGTTGCAACTGTTGGGCCCTTAAGCAAGGCCCTTAACCCTCAACTGCTCAGAAGTTAAAAAAAATATATAACAATAATAATAAATAAAAAAAAAAGATATAAGTTCCTCTGTCAAATGCCATGAATGTTATTAATTTAAACTAGAACTAACCTCCTTACTGGACGTTTCACGGCATTACAGTCAACTTTAAACTAATATAAATAATGTCATATATATAAAAATAAAAAATGAACCGGATTAAAAATCTCTACGGATTCCATGGAGAAGGATTCGCTCGATGTGTCTCACCAGTTGGTTGATCTGAGAGAACGAGGGGTTCTGGATGTGGAGTCTGTCTGTGGCGATCCTGTTCAGAGCCGTGTTATCCAGCACCACCTTGGAAACAGAGAGAGAGAGAGAGAGAGAGAGAGAGGGAAAGAGAGAGAGACTATGGTTATATACACACATCATTAACAACGAAATGTGTGTGATTGGTCTGAAAGTGTTCACGCTCTAAGCTGAGTTTTTTGTTTTCTTAAAGCCGAACTATCTTCTTCTCCATCATCTCCAACCTTTAACTCTGACCCGAAAGGTTTCGGTATCAGTGTGGAAATAAAGAGGGATGAAGGACGGCATGTCTCGGAGTTCTCCTAAGTCTCGGTAGTTAGAGTTCATCAGCGTCGTTATTTCCTGTGCTAATTCAATCTTCCTGAGGATAAGGAGGAGGAGTCTAAGCTAGCGTGCAGCAGTGCCTGGTTCTATAAAGCAGACACAGCTGTCAACCCTGGATAATCACATTAGTGCTCGCGCTTCTGTGTATGGCTTTGATTCTGATATATAAACACACTGCCAGGAAAAAGGAAAAAAAAAAAACAACAACAACAATGCCTCTTTCTAAGCTTTTGTTCGAATGGGTCTGTCAGCAACCTCCGCCCTGAAACTTTACTGCTTGATCAAAATTATTTTAAAGCTATAATATCATTGGTCACATAATATAATATTTTTTGAGTAATGTAATTAAGCACACACATGAAACAGCTGACTTACAAACAACCTTCACCATTATTCGGAACCACAAATTTAATTACAGTAATTCGTTTTTAAATTTATATAGCACAAACTCTGCATACATTGAAACCTACAGAGATTTAAAATGATTGTAATTAGATTGAGAAATAAGGAAGAGCATTGCCATACACACAGACGCACACACTCGCAATGTGATGAGAACTTACAGGATTGGAACTAAACAGCTGTGTGTCCGTGAGAAAACTACTTGTTAGTGAGAAAAAAAAAAAAAAAAAAAGGCTTTAATTTACTAGTGAGAACAAAGATAAAGTATATAAGCCTCTGGAGACAGTGTTATAATCTGGTGTTGCTTCAGTTGCTCAGGTTTCGCAAAGTTATGTGGCAATAAAATAAAGTCAGATGACAACAATGTACTGAATGACCTGGTCTATGAAACGAGTATATTACAGGACTCTGACTGCGGAAAAGTGGTTCTGGGAACATAAGGAATTATGTTCAACCATTGAACTGGCCGACATTGGAAACATTACACACTGTTTTTAAAGCTGAAGGAGATCGAATTAAATACAGGTATTCCCTGACTTGCGAACGAACTCTGTTCTGGGAGCACATTCGTAAGTCTGATTTGTTCTTTAGTCTGAGTCTTATATGCCTTCAACGAATATACAATGTAAAGTCTCTGTCTCCTTTCCCCACACTGCCATCATGTGGCCAAAAACCATAACCGCGCTGTAAGGAAACCAATCTCACCGTGGAATACAACAGTTCTCTAACAGTGTTGTCTCTGCGCCTTTAAATCGCGAGGGGAATCCCGGACACTATTTTGCCTCAGAGCTGTTTTCCACTGTATTGGACTGTGAACTCATGTTTTGTTGAGGAATTTTCAGAAATTAGGACAGCTTTACAGAACAGACTAATTCATTGAATCCGGTGAGACTGACTAATTTTTCCCGCAACCCCACACACAATATACTGGACTTTAACATTCACACTGAAAATATTCTACATAATCGTAAATATTCTGGTGCTATCTGGTGCACTGCTGTGTCTAATTTCTTGTACAACACACTTGAGCAACTTCCGTGATTTGTTCGCATCTACAGAAATTTGTGACTTAAATGTCCGTAAGCCGGGGACTACCTGTATTAGAGTGTACAACTCTCACTGATTATCATTTGTTAGTGTACATCTAGGGGGTGGAATAGATAAACAAACATTAGCGAGGAACAAGTGTAAGGAAAACGAAAAACCCAAAACGTTGACGCGACCTCAAAAAAAACCTTAAATCGCAGCTGTTGTAACATAACCTTATACAATAAACCAAATATCTTATGCATTTATACAGACTAAGACAATCAATCAAACAAATAAATAGAAATCCATCTCACACATCACCTAACTGAACCTGCAGACTGTTGGCTTTGTGTAAAGAATGATATAACGTTATAACCGAGCTTCCTCTCCTCCTCCTTTTTTTTCCCCGCCGTGTGCCGTTTTTGGGAGCGGAAGGGCAGAGGGAAGAAAGCGGGGTCTGTTCCGAAAGCCAGATCGAGTGACTGCGGGCGCTCGGAGAGGAAATGAGAAGTTAGCTGAGCATGCGGTGGAGAGGAGGGAGAGAGAGAGAGAGAGAGAGAAAGAGAGAGAGAGAGAGAGGAGGAGAGAGAGGGAGACGCCTTGTTCTATTCGCAGCGAACTCGGCACACTTTCTGCTCATGTTGACTTTGCTAATTTGTATGAATGTAGATATACATATAAATATATAGACATGCTTGCCTGTGCGTGTGTGTGTGTGCGTGTGTGTGTGTGTGTGTATCTGTACCACACAGTCTGCGTTCTGGGTCAGTCTCTTCAGCGTGAGTAGAGAGTTGTAGGGCTGTACCACAACGTCACTCATCTCATCCTGGTTAGGAAACACTGAGTACGTCTGCACCAGCTTCTTAGGATATCTGACACAGAGAAATAGAGGGAGGGGGGGAGAAAGAGAAAGAGAGAGAGAGAGAGAGAGAGAGAGAGTGAGAGAAAGGTTCACATTCTGGATAAAAACAGTAGCCAATTATTTACTTTTTTTACAAAAATGCTTCAACACCTATCTAATTAGGCTTGTATTCGACTTTATAAATGCTTACGATTTAACCGCGTGTCATTAAACCACACCGGGGTCAAGCTGTTACAGGTAAATAATCAATGACAGCATGGGGTTAAAGGTCACGATGCTAAATATAGTCATGCAAAGTTATTTTTCTGCAGCAGCACTCCTTGAATAATCCTACACGTAGAATGCACCGGGTGTAAAGCGTTACTATATAAACCAATAATATTTTGAGTTACTACTCTTCGGGATGATTTTTAGAAAAATGACTCGCACTATGGCACTGTGGCACTGTGACGCACTGTGGCGTCTCATTTATAGAGATATTTAATAAATAAACTACGCATGCAAATCTCACTGGTTATGTTTTCAAATTTAAATTTTTTTTGTCTCACACACACAACTATACTGTATGCAGTATGATTTGCAGAGAAATGCTTACACGACTGTTTGTGACCTTGAAAAGGAAAAAAGGAAGTAAAGGAGGCGAAATGCTAACAGAATAAAAAATATAAAACATAAAAATCTATATACAATTTTGTTAAAATAGAATAGAATACAATAAAAAATTAGAAAGTAGAAAGCCTGTTTAGTTTTTTTTTTCTTTCATTACTTTAAATCAGTTTATCCTCCTAAACGCTGGACACATGGGCGACTCGTCAGCGCTCGGGGTTTTATTACCGATGTTTAATAAGCGAGTGGGTGTTAATTACAGCTCTGGCGGGTCTCCTGTGTCTCTTACATCATCGGTAGGAGGGGATTCAGTCGGTTAAAAGCCAAGGGATCTGTGCGTGAAAAAAGTTACACATGCGTGTGCGCTGACATGTACAGAGAGAGAGAGAGAGAGAGAGAGAGAGAGAGAGAGAAAGAGAGACCCAGGTCATTACACTGACAGCTTCTAATTACTCTCGTGCTTGGAGAGTGACAATGCGCAGGGTGGAAACTAAAAGCAGCCGTCTAGAGTTACAGCATGACAATGGAGATAAATAAGTGAAGCAAAGTACAGTGTGTGTGTGTGTGTGTGTGTGTGTGTGTGTATATGATAACCTGTCATTGAGTTTTTCCAACAGGTAGGAGCCGAGACCGGACCCTGTGCCTCCGGCGATGGAGTGACATAACACAAACCCCTAAAACACACAGACAGCACAACAGTTACAGTGTGTGTGTGTGTGTGTGTGTGTGTGTGTGTGGCTGCATACTGTACAACACTCTGTGGGACCATAAGGACTATTTTTAGGTGGTTGGGTCCACACACTCCTTTCATTTAAATATTATTTAGCCTTAACACACACACACACACACACACACACACAGAGAGAGAGAGCTCTAATGTTAGGAAATGGAGTAACAGAGGATAACTGCGACGACATGAACCTGACTGAAGCAGTTTTACAACTCTGTTGTTTTAAAGGGAGGGACGTTTCCTGCGTGCGAATTAAGCAGGCATGAAAAGACATGAAGTAACCGCCCACCCATCCCCCCCACCCCCTCTTCTGCGTACAATGTGTACGCAACGTGCTCCTGAACGTCAGCCGAGATAAAGACGGGGCTCCGGTTCAGAGCTGAAAAAGCGGGAATTAAAAAAAAAACATCTGGAGGCGATCAGGACGCTGTTTTTTTTTTTTTTGCACTTCGAGCTCCTCAAGACCTCACGTGAGACTAAACATCGGGAAGAAGAAGGATGGGGGGGGGGGGTTTGTGAAGTAAAAACATTGGCTCGTTCTAATGAACAAGTGGAAATGGGAAGGGGGGGTATAACAGCGAAAAAGAAGTGGGGGGAAAAATTATGATTGAAAAATATGATAACAAACCTGATTGCGCTAATGATAGCATGATAGCATACAGTACGTACTAAAATAACACTCATTATTAAAAAAATAATAATAAATTAAGCCCCGCCTCCTCTTTATTTACATTCTTGGATTTAAACTCCACACATAGCCTTATAAGTTATTTAAAAAATATATATATAATAATAATAATAAAATATATTGAAGTGCAACTTTTGCCTCGTACATCATACAAGGTGGTGTACAGTTTTTATACAAAAGCTTACTAAATCCCTGTTTGAGATCGTCCATCCGTACTCTGTGATCTCACCTCCAGACTGTCGCTGCCGTCTGCTTCTCGGTCGATGATGTCGAAGATGTCCTCGTGAATCTTCTCCCCCTGAAACAAACAAACCTTTCGTTACTAAACTTTTTTTTCCCCCCTCAGGATATGAATAGAAGTGTGAGGTGAAATTCTCGTTTAAAAAAAAAAACGGTCCTGATGAACCTGAGAGAAGCCGCTGGCCCAGTTGTTTCCCGCTCCTCCTCCGTGCTCGGAGAGGTAGATGTTCTCGGGGTTGTACAGGTTGGCGTAGGGCGAGTTCAGGATGCTGTGGATGACTCGAGGCTCCAGGTCGAGAAGCACGGCTCGGGGGATGTAGTGCTCGTCGTCCGCCTGCAGGGGGAGACATGGTGGAGGGAAGCGTTTTTCTGTCAGATCTCTCTGATGGAATTTGTTCGCGTGTGGTGTTAAAGATCGTTAATGGTTTTGTCACTTGTGTAAAAAAAAAAAAAAAAAAAAAAACTTCAGGATAATGAGTAACTAGTTAACTTTTAAAAACCTGAAAGACAAGTTAAAACAGAAATTACTATCACATGTTCAAGCACAGAAGAGAGAAACGATTTTGAGTCTCGTTCTCAAATCAATTCTAGGGATTTTGTTTTACCTCACAAACACTTGGACTCTGGCTCCCTCTGCTGGCCGACTCGAGCACTTCTGTCTTACATACCTACCTGACTCAACTGTTTGATTAATGTAAACAGCTCCCCGACATACACTGCGTGACTATAAGTATGTGCACTCCTGATCATTAATCCTATATTTGCCTGTTGAATCTTCTTTGCTGTTGAAAAGATATCTGTTGGCTGTAGAAATTATTTTAACTACCTTTTTGAAAAGACTGAAATTTTTCGACAAGCTTTTGTATTCCTTCATTAAAGTAAAAAAATCTTTACGGCTGAGCTGCGAGCCACTTCATAGTGTCGAGCCACTGGATGCGCCGCTGTCTTCACTTCTTTATCAGATTCAGAAGTGAATCTTTGTCCACGCTGCGACCAAACAAGTGAAAGTCTGACGGAGGGAGATTAAGACTACAGGGAAGATTTAACGTTTTTTACCAGCTGTGGAAGTGGACGAGCGTCTGGCTCCGTCTCGATGGCTAACACTTATGCAACCTTCCTTAAACGTCTCGATATTCTATATTATTATTATGCGCCTGCGTACAAACTTTACTGTGACGAAACACTTTCCCCGTATGGCGTACAAAGTCTTCCAGGCAAGTCAAATTTATTTATAGCACGTTTAAAAACAAAAACAACCGAAGTGGGCCAAAGTGCTGTACAATGATAAGGAAAATAAGTAAATAAATATAAACAACAAAGATTAAACTATAAAATGAAAGCAGCTGAAATTAAACTTTATGTAAAATGTAAATAAATGTATTATTTTTAAATAATTAAGTAATTAAAATAAGTAATCCATAAAAGTAACCAAAATGGGGGGTTGGGGGGGCGGGGGGGGAGACTTTAAACCGGGACAGAGAGTAGTAATTATTTATTTATCTTTATCGATAAACAACAGCACCAGGTACACCCTAAGACCATAAAAAAAAAAATTCACTGCTCTTCTTTCTTTCAAATCACAAGCGGGGCGTCCATACAGTATTTGATCGCACTGCAGTTACAAATGAACTGATGTAACACGCAACAGAAAGTGCTGATCAGACAGTGCAGCCAACAGGCAAGTTTTTATATATATGGCTGGACCAGTGATGTGTGAATTCCGTCACCTGATAGAAGAACACGTCTTTGCGGTCCGTGCCCTCGGTAGCAAACTCCTCCACGATGCCCTCTGGGCTGATGCCATGCTCGGCACACAGCTGTTTCCAGAACTCAAAACCGACTGCAAAACATTAACACACGTCATGAGCTTCATTATTTACAAGTAAATATTTCCATTACACCCTGACTAAAATGTATGACAAACTTTAAATCCAACCACACCATTTAAACCAGGAGTGTATTACGACTCAAACACACACACAGTACATTACTATTATTCTTCTATTTAAACTTCTGTACTGTTCACAGTGTTATGGGTTTCTTTTTACTTTGTCCAGTAAATTGAGCCATTTAAAGGATCACATTTTGAACACGTGTACACTCAAACATTATTAATACCTTCTCACCACCTGAAATAATGAATAGATTATAAACTGTAGAACAAAAAAAAAAGCTTATTAAAGTAAAAACAATTGCGTCTGGTGATTCTTTTGTGTGACGATTAATGTATCACCACACTGACTCCAAACTAGTTTTTTTTTTTTTTTTTTATCTGTACATGTCTGCATTTGAGGTGGTAATATGTTGCACTTCCTTATTAATCCTGCAGATGGTGCTCTGTAAACTATTTACACATTGGCAGGCAGCACAGCATCCTGTGTTGTAGGAGCGAATTATTTGCCAAGCTTGTTTAGAATTGTGCTTAATTTTATATGGAAAAATAACATTTAATTGAATACACAAGAACAAGTTTTCAGACACAAAAATACTCAATAGTTTCCTTTAGTTTCAAATTACACACATAAAATGACCATAATTAGAAATTAGTTAGATAACAAGTGTCGTTAATTTTTACATCGTCATTTTAATTAAAAGATAATTAAGCAAGACTGAATAATTGTAATGTATTTATTGTGTATTATTATAAACCAGGGGTTCTTACATTTTATATTAAATGGTCTCAATCTGAGTCTATATAAGGTCAAAGGTTCATGTTTAAGGCAGTCTGAAACACAATACAGTCAACCCTAGCAAACCAAAGCAACTCAAGTGTCAGAAAGATTTAAAATATATTCCAAGTGCAAAATAAATGCAAATTGTTGCTTGTAACCCTAAATAGCTCCAAGTGTTTTAGTAAAAAAAATATATATAAAATTAAAGAGAAACCTCTTAATTGACTGATTTTAATGCTATTTTTATGCAGTGGCACGATGGCTTATAAGTTAGCACCGTCGCCTTGCACCTTCAGACAACAGTCGAGGGTTCAAGTCACGCCTCGGGTCTGTGTGCATGGACTTTGCGTGTTCTCTCCGTGCTTAATGGGTTTCATCCGGGTATTCCGGTTTTCTCCCACAGTCCAAAGACATGCAGATTAGGGTAAATGGTGGTCCTAAATTGCCCGTAGTGTGTGAATGAGCATGTGAGTGTGTTTGTGCCCTGGGATGGATTGGCACCCCGCCTCGTGCCCCAAGTCGCCCCCCCCCCCCGCAACCCTGAAGCCAGGATATAGTGGTATAGACGATGAGTGAGTGAGTAAGTGGGTATTTTTATGTCTGAATAAATTAAACAAAGCGATTAAACAAACTGACCTTAAAAGGACAACACAACAGGACACTTTTTTTCCCATTCATTCATTGTCTATTCCACTTATCCCAGGAGATTTGGAACACGAGGCGGTGCCAATCTGTCCCAGTAGACATACACATACAACACATTACGGGCAATTTAAGAACGCCAATTAACCTGCCCTGCATGTTTTTGCACTGTGGGAGGAAACAGGAGAACAGGAGAGAACACGCACTAACAGACCCGAGGTGGGAGAATCAAACCCTCAACGCTGGAGGTGTAAGATTACAGTGCTAAGCACTACACCACCTCAACAAGACACTCTCGCCTCTGATCATCCAACTTCAAGCAAGGAAGAGTTCACTCACTATTTCACCATCTGATCCAAGAGGAAGAAAGAACGAAGTGGGAGCGGATTGGTCGAGTCTTGTCACGTGACCTGTGTTTCGTTCCCCCCAAAGGGCACTGGGAAAAGTTTTTTCCCTAACTCGGTGCATGGAAAACCGCACGAGCGTCGCGCCACACTGTTGTGACCGTTAATCATTTTGAACGTTGTGACGTTAAACACCGAAACGCTCGAGGACTGCTAGCGTTGCCATGACAATGATGTCAAACATGGAAAAGATTGAGTTCAGCCTAAACAGTCAGGAGATAAGGATCCAAATAATGAACTAAAAACAAAAACCTGACAGTTTATTGAGAGGAATAGTATAACACGTTTTGATTTCAAGGTAGGAAACAAAACACTATATTTATTTATTATACTGTATATTAGCATTGCTAATTTGTTTGAGCTGTGGGATCGGTTCGGTTCGACTTCCCTGTGTAGTTCGGGTCCGGTTTGGAGCTTTAAGAATATCTGATATAAAAGTACAGATAAGCAATATTATATTGATTTCTACTAATATATTTAGCGTTATTCGACAATACTCTTACATCATTTGCTCTTTCTTGTATTTTTAAGAGCTTAGGCAAAAAATGTAATAAACGCAAAATCAAGCGTTTGTTATTTTTGCGTAAACAAACTAACGGACAATGCACGCGCAAGATTAACGGTCCAATGTCACACAGCAACCTTGATAAAGCTGTATTATTAAATTATTACAGATTATTAAAGGTTCACAACACCGTTAAACTACATTTCAACGCATTCTGCAGCAGCACCTACATACAGAGTCTTGTGCTGAGTTATGCTAAGCAACCCATGCTAGGTCCGCTAATGCTAGCTAGCTAACCCTTCTCACATAAAGCATAAGCGCTACTTATTAAACAACTCCTCTTACTCTGGTTTCCACACTGCCCCAACTGCAGCGTTATGATCTCCCGAGGCATATCGTGTTTGTGTCAAATTCCTGCAAAATACGGTTCGTAGAAAAAACCGCTGCTGTCAGCTCAGCGTACTGAATCTTCCCGCTCCAACACACAAAATACCGCAGTGCTAACGGTGGAGCTCACTGCGCATGCGCGGCAATGTCAACGCGCGCCGTTGCACGCTTACTGCGCATGCGCAGCGCCTTCTTCGTTACCGTAGAAACCATGGGATCATTATGTGAAGTGGGGGAAAACATAAATAAAGCACGTTTTCACTCAGGATGCACACATAACACGTTTCACTAAACAATATTAATAAAGTTCTTTTGACATTAATGTATAAGGATATAAAAAACAGCAAAATAAAGCAGGAAGTGATAGAGAATAAAATAATTTAATGAAATTGCAGAAAAAATTATTAACCACAACATTATTTATTTTTCTGTAATAAAAAATTAAGCAGTCTTTCTCAAAAAGAAGTAGAAAAACTGCATTAAATATAAAAGCCTGACATTTAGGATTCTCCCTGAAATCGTTACATATTATACAGTTTATATGCAGAAAAACAACTAAATAAATCAAAGTATATACTTCTATACTTTCTTAAAGAGAATCTGGTGACGAGACACAGATTCCTCAGTTTGAGCCTAAGATTAAACAGCAGATTATGGAATAAAACCATCCTTGATCGCTGACTTCCAGCATTCTCAAGGACCAGTATTGGAACATTATCAGGAAAAAGGTTTAACAATAAACAGTGCATCCTGCCTATAGAAATAAACACATCACAGGGAAAATATTGGAATTTTTTAATAACTACGCAAATTAAGTCATGCATTTGCTCAAAGGTGTAGTAGGTCATGGCTAGTTATGAGATTTGATGAAGAAATTTGGAGTTGAAAAGAAGGATCAAAGCGTAGCAAGAGATTGTGCATAGACGAGACGTAAAGTGGTAATGACCATATTTTACTGAAAGTGATGTTCACACAGGATATCAGGATGTAAGATTCATGTGATGAAGGTGATTTTTCTTATTCTTATTTGTTGTTTAACAGTGGTTGGAAACCAGTAGGTTATATTACCGCCAACTCTAGGTCTCATTCTCCCTCATCTTCCCAGCCTCCTAAAGCCAATTTTTCAGACCAGCCTTCTTTAAAAACATATAACACTTCCTTGCCCGACCTTGTCTTGTTCTCTGTCTTGAACATTTTGCCTGCGTTATCCGGCACTTCCACACACTTTTTCTTCTCTATCTCTTTCTTTTCATTCTGTAGTTTGCATTACTGCCACCTAAGATCTCTCTCTCTCTCTCTCTCTCTCTCTCTCTCTCTCCTCAACTTGCCTGTACTTAAAAGGCACAGTTCTTCCTCAAAAACAACATTCAATGCTCTCTTCCCTGATCAGTGAGTCCCCATGCTAAAAGATCCTGAACATTGCCTGTTAAAGAACTCTCCCTAGTTCTTGGAGCTGTACCAACATATCTAGCTTCCCTTGCATATATTTCCTGCGCAAGAGCAGTACATGCTCGACAGTCTCACTTTCCTGGCATTCCATACAGAGTCCCGTTGGGTCTTTCCCTACTATAAATAGAGTACTACTAGCTAAAGTATGTGTTGATGTCAGAATAAGAGTACGTTATGTGGTAATAAAATGAGGTCAGCTGACCACCTGGATGTACTGAATGACCAGGTTATCACATCTACGGAGTTTTTCCTCCGGGATAGCACAGGAATCAACTTGTCAAATAGTGGTTCTGGGAGCACAAGAAATCATTTTCACACACAAACTGGCCACCACAGAGTTCTGAACTTAATTCTATTGAAAGTCTTTGGGTTGTGCTGGAGAAGTTTACAGAGTGGTTTGACTCTCTCATTGACTCTCACCTTCAGTATGAGATCTCTATTCTCCATGAATTTTCTGATTTTCTGTTATCGGAAATAATGTGATGTCGTTGAACAACGCCATGATGAATGCACGCTCTGGTCCAAGCTAAATGTGGCCTATTAAAATGTACAGTTTTGGACCAGGCAATATATTTAAAAAAATACAAGTTATACAAGGTGAATTTTTTTCTCTGTGATTGCCCTGTTATACCAGACAGACAGGAAATTCTCTGAGACTGGTGTTGGATCCTCCAGTGTATGAAACATAAAGATATTGAAAGAGCGAGTTCTGACCAATGTACAGACACAACCTTTCTTTTATTCATTTTGATTATTAAGGTTGATGCGTCCAGTTCTTAGTCTGCTAATTAAGACATCCTCTTTATGACCAACCCCCCCCACCCCATCACCTCTACTTTGTCCTGGATTGAACGCAAAAGTCTCACTTTTGGTTCATTATTCCACTCATGTTGCCGTTTCATATTGACCCCAACATCCACATTTTTTGGTGGCTTCTTTAAAATCATCTTTTGTTATGTGGAAATGTGGCTTGTTTGACATATTAGAGAAAAAAAAAGTTTTTTTTTTATTGAACAAAAATATAGAACAACATATACATTTATAATAGCATCATAAAGTTGTGTTGCTGTTGATCAAAAAACAAGGCATATTAATTACACAGAAAAATAAGTACCGAAAAAGCACTCAAGGAAATAATAATAAAAAATATATATAAAACAAAGAATAAATAAATAAATAAGCAAAATAAATAAGTGAATGCAAAAGCAAAAGGGTCTCTTTATTCTTCTAATAAACCAAAGTTTCTTGTTATTCGAACAAATTTCTTGGCATTTTTACCTTTCATATGTTCCAATGATGAAACATAATTGCAAATAAAATCATTTTTAAGGACTGAAAAATAAGGTTAAGTTATTATACATTTGCATTTATGAATGAAAAATTTGCCTAAAAGCAGCATTATATTAATGAGAAAGTTATTATTCTTATCATCCAGTAGTATACCAAATATAATTATTTTTTTAAAGCGGGCAATGATTGTATCTTTAGCTCCAACTAATAAGACATATCTTCCCCAAAAGATAGCAGATTACTCACAAGAAAAGAAAAGGTGATCAGTAGCCTCAATGTCAACTTATTCTCATACCATTAAATATTTTGAACTGGGTTTCTTTTGCTTTTGGAGCCACTGAAAAGGCAATATATTGTATTCGTAGTATTTTAACGGTTGGTTTATCATAAATTTGTAAAATATTGTTACAATATAACGAGGTTGGATAATTATAAAATTAAAAAAAGAGCGGATGATTTTGTTGGGAAGCTTTGCTTTGAGGTCATTACCATTAAAAAAAAAGTGATGGGAGATCACATGAACCATCTAAGATGTTGGTGGAGCTGTTTTGTACAAGGTTGATAAAACTTTTTGGAATAGCTTTTAATACATGTTTAAATTGTTTACGTTCACAATGTAAGTTGTGTTTTAAGCAGGAACCACTGAATGATAACCAGCTCCCTTCTTCATTCATCAAGTGATGAACTGTCCAAACACCTATTTCAAGCCAATCAAGAATGCACAAAGATTTATATCTAAGTAGAATAAATGTTTTGTTCCATATTGAGGGCTGGTGTGGGTGAAGTTATGATCGTATAATATCAATTTGCAATATAGCAAAACCTGTTGGTGAAATGAAGAAAATTTAATTGGGATTCTAGAAACAGTAAAATCACATCATAATAGAAACTCAATTCCACACAATTTTTTTTTTAAATAAACCTCTAGGAACGGAAAACCAAAATTTATTTTCATTTGTTACAAAATATTTTAGCCATTTTATTTTTAACCTAAATTTGGATCTGATTAGCCAAATACAGCTTTAAGGACTTTGCTTTTGCTCTAAAAGATGGTGGGCAGGTTAGTTAGCTAGGGGACAGGGATGTCGATTTGACACACACACACACACACACACACACACACCCCTCCCTGATGTCACCGAGTGCTCCCTCCGAAGTGACAAAATGACGGCGACCACTTGAGGGATAAACCCGGTGCGTGTATGTTTGAATCAAGTTTTTATTGCTAGTCAAGTAAAATCCAGTAGTCTGAGGAGGTCAGTTTATCGCGTCATCAAACCGCGACGTTTCTATCTACGCTGCTAAGCTACGCTAAAAGTTTTTTTTGTTTTGTTTTCAGTTCCTTTGCTGATATTTAATTAACGCTACGTCTGTTAATTCTTGTTTAGATTTTTTAAATTTAGTCCCAGATTTTTATTGTTTCTCTATAATAGTTTGTAGATATAAACATGGCGCAGGAGAGCAGCAGCGAGACCGGAGACGCGGACCGAGGCAGCGGAGGCTCGATGGAGCGCAGCCCGGGCGGAGACGTGCTGAGGCGGCGGTGGCGCTCAGGAAACACCGAGGCGCAGGTGCGGGCCGTCAGGGCGACGCTGATGGACGCGCTGGGAGCTCATGAGCGGCTCATCACCTACGTGCAAGCCGTGCTTCTGTGGGAGAAGCCCGCACACAGCGTGGTCCTGTACACCCTCACCAACTGCGGCTTCTGGTGAGATGATCATGTTGATTAAAAATGCATCCATGACAGCACACACACACAGGGAAAGATCTACAATTGATGTTAAACTTTATTACAGATGTGGATTATTTATAATCTTTATATAGTTTGCTCCCTTATGAGAAAACACTTGTTCTTTTGTTTTGATGAGTCATCCTGTACTAGTCTTCCCTCCGTCCAATGAGGGGCTCTCCAGACTGTATATGTCCCGCCCCCTGGTGTATGACCTGCTCTACTCTAGGAGCTTGTTAGCAGCATGATGTGAGTTCATTCATTCCATTGAGGGTTGAATGTTATATATGTTGAGGGTTGAGGCTGGTTATATACATCGTTTCTGTTCCAGTTACTTCCCGGCTCGGTTTGCCAGCTGGATGTCCGATTATGTCGGATCACTTTGGAGTGAAGGACCTTGCTCAAGGGTCCAACAGTGCCAACTTGGCGGTGTCAGGGCTCAAACCAGGGACCTCCTGATAAGGGAAAAAAAAAAGAAAGAGTTGCGTGTTATCTGTAGGCAGAGTAAAATCGTTTGACTCACTCAATAGAGCCGAAATTTCCCTGAAAAATTCCTATCACAGGGGAATGGGCAGGTACAAATCCACACCTGGTGAGCTAAGTCAGTACAAAAGAGAGCTTTAAGTATAGAGGTAGTCCCTGACTTACGAACCAGTTAAGTTCTGGGAGAACGTTCGTAAGTCAGATTCTTTCGTAAGTCAGATGAAGTGAGTCCTATACACCTTTGACACGAACATACAATGTAAAGCTTAAGAAAACAAGCCAAAAAAAAAAAAAAAACAGGTTTGTTGTGTATTGTATAAAATTACTTGTAAATATTGGTTTCTGATGCACTACAGTGCTACACTGTGTCTATTTTACGCTACAGTGTCTATTTTTTGTAAAATACATGCAAGGTACTTCCGCGAGTTCTTCACATCTTGTTTAGATCCGTCTCTGCCAAAATTTGTAACTTCAAATGTTTGTAAGTCAGGGACTTGCAGTAGTCTGTAATACAGGGCTGTAATACAGGGTGCATACTGTATTAGGCATCCCATAATACTCAGCAGCAGGGTTGAGTCTAGACATTGCTCCGATTAGGGCTTTTTTCGAGTCTGATCTTTGATTGCAGAAATTGGATCTGATACTGATCACAGGTGTGTGTGTGTGGCGGATTGGGGGTTATTGAGATCTTTTGTTTAAGGTGTTCTATTTTTTATTTATCACAGTGGGAAGAAACATGAATGTGCACACAAATGTAAGATGCTTGAGAAAGTATCGTAAATGTAAAAACTGTAAATGTAAAACTTTTTTGCAACTTATGCAGCGTATTTCATTCTGTTGTTCGGTGTAGGTCATAAAGATTCATGAAGAAACTGAAACCAATAGAATGGCTTATGACCGGACTCACACACCCTGAAATGCTTATCTAAAATGCGACTGTCCTGCTAAACTCACTGGTTATCACATACAGCACATGGAACAAGGCTGTGTTGATGAATAACCATGTTTTGGAATAAACGCACACATCACGGCCGCTCATTAGTGAGCAGCAAGGAAAGGTGTGTTTCTTTATAAATATCAGAAATTCTGCATGTTTTACGAGACAGTTTGTTTGATCAACACTTCATTTTTACAGATCGGTCCGTCGCTCACTCAATTAGCTGACGACACAAGACGCAGAATTCGTGAATCTTTTTACTCTCGAGCGCTTCTGCTACAGGTGGTTGAGTGAGGGTCAAATTTAGATTAGGCTGACAAGCTTCAGCTGTTTATGGTTAAAATGGTTAAAGCTTTTGGCAGTAGTTTTCCCACCACATGATTTTGCTTTGCATGTTGCAAATTTGACATCTTTTTAAAGAGACTCTGTGATATTCCCAGACTGGCGACGACATGTCGTGATCGGCCAGTCGAGAGCTACGACCCATCTGTAAAAATTATGCGATTGTAAAAATCTATCTGTAAGAATCGTCTGCTTTTAACATTGGCATTGAAGTCTGTGTTCTCAGAGTGTCTGCGTCGCTGACTCCTGCTTCCTCTCTGTGTTGGAGACAGATGGCGCCTGGCTATATTTAGACTAACAACCGAGACAAGCAGGCACACACGAGACACGAAACCGCATCTTTATTTACCGCTCCGAAGATCCGCCACGTTCACATCATATTAATTTCTATAAAAAAAACATTTGAGATTTGGGATTCAATCGCATCACGCTTCTCTGCTCTGTCAGGATCATCACTTATACACGGTATAAATAAAAGAGACGATGTCATCATGGCTGACGACGTCGTAATCCTCGGTAAACACTCATAACCCCGCCCCTAATTGCTAACAGAGAAAGTATTAAGTGTTTAGCCTGATCACACGCATTACTCATCCCGAACAACCTGTTCAGCTGAATTTCAGCACTCGCGTCATCTGGCACATCACACACGCACACTGAGGCTTGACTGATGCATGAGGTTTTTTTCTTCTTCTTTCTTTTAATCACATCTCACAATAAGAGTTTAAACACAACAGCGTTTCAGCCTGGCATCGGTCTCAAAACATGTACACGCTGTCTCGTGCTTCAGTTGATAATTAATATGAAACCAACTTTTTATACTGTATGAATTTGTACAAGACTATGAAGGTGAAAAGGTGAAAAAAGTGAGGAATGTTCTGAACGGGTATTCTTACATCTTAAGTGTGTTGTGAAAATAACCTGAGTTGTGGTGATCTGGTTGTTGCCCCCGTAGGCTCCACGTCACCAGGTTTAGATTTCAGACCTCTCGCTTTTTTTTGGGGGGGGGGCTGGACCCGACCCCAGGTTTGTCAGCTGAGAGCCGGAACATTTAGAGTCAGCGTTTTGTTTTTCTTTGGTGAAGTCGTAAGGTTTCAGCTGTGCTGCTGTTTATTTCAGTTTATCTCTTCAGACTTTAAGGTCTCGGAGTAATAATGGGTTCAGTACAAAGACGCCTAAATACGAGAGGATAAAACAGAACAAATTTTAAAACAGGGATTTGTCTCTATCGTGATGAATCCTCCTCTCTCTCTTTCTCGGCTCAGTCTTTATTCAGTTATTCCACTCCTTCCCTTTTTCGTGCCTCAGGTATTCCGCTTTTTCTCGTCCTTTTGTATTTGTCTCAGTGCTCAGCAGAAGGAAAATATGAATGAAGTAAAGTAAGACATTCAGAGATTTGAGAGACATTCTGGCTGAGAGGGAAAGAATTAAAATATTGATACAAGATACTGAACTACTGTATGCTTCGGCTAAAGCAACAAAAAAACAGCCCTAAACTTCACTATAGTGTGTGTTTATTAGCAATAATAATTTCACACTTGCAGTACGAGTTGCTTTGGAATGTGAACAGGAATAAACTAAAGATTTAATAAATTCAATTAAATAAACTCTGGCTGAAGAATTTATTTTAATTAACGTTTTTAGAAAAGACAAGGTATAATCTCCTTGCTTTTCAGTCTACTTTTTACTTTACGTTTTACGGCTAAGCCGTGAGCTAGGAACACACCGCTGTCTTCACATCTTCATCGGAAGTGAATCGTCAGAAGGGGTGAAGGTCTGATGGAGGATGTGAGGATGCTTTAACACCTCAAAACAACAGTGTGGGCAGAAGTGTGCGGACATCCATCGTCATGCAAGATCACGACGCCCTGAAGACGAATTTTAGGCTTCAGATCTTCAGTGCCTCACTGTAACGAGCACTGTGGATTGTTGAACTTTTTCTCTGATGTTCCAATATTTCTGGCCCTTGAGATGAGAATCCCAGAAAACTGTACGCATGCTTTCCAAACACTTCTGTTTATGCTCTTCTGTCCGAGTTGTTTCGGCACCAGGTGCACCCTTAGACCAAATAATAATAATAATATCTACTTTAGCCTATGAGAACATGAGTATGATGTCATCTTAGATATCTGTACAGCTAGAGATGAGCTGTGACCATTTCAGCCGGTTCATTAAATTTTTTTACGTCAAGCCCATTTATTTTTTTCTGTTTTCCAAATGTCTCCTCCTCAAGCATTGCACTTCTTTCTGAGATTCAAACAGGAAGCGATCAAACGCAGGAAACATCTGGGCAGGAAATCTGTCCTGCTATGTGTTTACAGGTACGCAGATCAGCATACCGAAGTATTCGAACCATAAAGCACAACCCTGAAATCTCACTTCTGCTCCAGGAGCCATAGCAGCGTCAGACGATGACATCGCTGTAAATCTAAATTCAGAGCACGCAGCACATCTCTGCGACTTGTGCTAAACCCTGCTCTGTTTGGACATACTGTATCGCTTCACAGCAGGTCAAATCACATCTGTGTTGGATTTCCCGCGAAGTAATTTGATGTGTTGTGAAGACACGCACACACACACACTCCTAAGGAGAAGACCGCACAGCAGGAAGTAAAAGTGTAATTTTGATTCGTGTCTCTCTCTCTCTCTCTCTCTCTCTCTTTTTCTCTCTCTGTGTGTCTCTGTCTCGCAGGCTTTTTGCATTGAGCTCGTTCAGGCTGATCTTCCTCCTGGCATCGGGACTGGCGCTGGCGGTCTGCATCGACATGTGGAGGAGCAAGATTTGGCCCAAGATCAGAGGTAGTCACGAATGCTATCAGCCAATCATGAGCAGCCCTGTAGCGTCATCATTAAAATCAACAAACTTTCATTTATAAATTTATCCATAGGCTAAGAGAATTTTGAAACAGGAATAAGATTTCTAGATGATTTTCTCTTTAGGAGGATGTTGGTTGCCATGGTAACAGTGCAGCCACACGCATACAGAGACTGACATCATATAAATAAGCTATCTGTACAGGTAGCCCCAGACGAGTTCCATTCCTGGAGCACGTCCATAAGTCGGATTTGTTCTTAAGTCTGACAAAGTGGGACTCGTACGTCTTTGACACGAATATAAAATGTAAAGCATACCAGTCAAACTTGAGTAAATCTCTGTCCACTTTCCCCACATACTGCCATCATGTGGCCAAAAACCGTAACCGCGCTTAAGGAAATGAATCTCCACACGTCAAATGTAATTGTTGTCTCTGCTACTTTTTTATTGTTGTGTAGCGTGCTACACAGGTCTTTTTACGAAACAAAAATGCACCTTTTGAAAGATTATTCAGATCTAAAAAGTACAAAAAACATTTTTGCTTTTTTTTAACCTCCAGTAATGCTTTTATTAATTCCTAACGTTCATCTCTTTTACAGTGAAGCGTGTGGATGAGGGTGAAAACGAAAGGTATAGTATAGTGTGTGTGTGTATATTATATGAGTGAATATGTAACGAGTGCAGACATAATCAGGTTGCTAAACTAATTGTTTGTTGTGTGTGTAGTTGGGGTCTGGTGCAGCCCGACACCCTGAGCGTACCCGAGTTGTGCCACTACACGGCCGAGGTTTGGGTGAGCGGAGCCTCGCGTGCCGCCGATGTCATCGAGTATAAACGACACAACCCTGGACAGGTGAGTTTTATACAGTGCGCAGCTCCAGGAATCATGAACAGGGTTTAGCGCTTTCAGGTTTAAAGAAACAAATCCTGATCTTTTAGAAGAAGAAGAAGGTGGACAAAGATTTTATTATTTCTTCTCTTCATCTCAAAAAATCATACAGCAGCCTGTGCAGGAAGTAAACGAGACAGTCAGGTTAATCTGTTAAACCTGGTTACGTGTTTATTCACTTGTACACTATCTCTACAGTTCTGTGTGATGGTGTGTGGGCTGTTCTCTCTCCTGGCCACGGTGGGGCGCTACATCCCCGGAGTCGTCCTCTGCTACGGCACTGGTGAGTGGGGAAAAAAAAACAGAGCTAAGCAGTCAGAAATGGGGCCGTCACCATGGTAACGGAGGTAGTTTAAGTACCATAAGGATGATAAGAGACGAACTTCACGTGAAAACAAGTACTACAGTACAGTCGAGTTTAAAAGTTAGCACGCCCTAATGATGAGAAAAATGTAATGAATTAAAACAAAATATTTAATATGCTAGGTTTCACAGATTTCTTATAAATATCTTAATTATAATACAGTATATATAAAAAATTAAGATATGATAATATCTATCAGCTGAAGGGTTCTGACATTTCTAGATGGAAAATGATACCATGAGGGGATGCAAACTTTCACATGGTATTAAAGTTCTATATGAAGTGCAATCGCAGTACTTACAATAAACTGTTTGTTAATGCCTTTATTCCTTTTCTACTTTTTTATGGTTATGGTGGGTTTGGTTTGTGTTATATAATTCGATATCACCAGGGACGTCCTGATACTATATTATCACGATACCCAGGTGCTGATTCGATTTGTATTGCAATTCTGCTAGTATCATGATTTTATAAATATCCCGATTCGATACATTTTAAACACTGCTTTGTTTTGTCACAGTGTGGGGCGTGTTGTTGTGTCCTCTGGCGCTTTATCACCGCCTGTGGCAGCGTGTGTGTGTGAGGCTGGAGCCGGCCCTGCAGTGGCTGGACTTCAGCAACAAAGGCTACATGATGTCCAAACCCATAGACAACCAGTGTGAGTATCGGAGTGTGTAAGAAAAGATTCAGTCTGCTCAGGAGCTCCTTCCTGATGAAACTCAACTGACCTTTGGTGTGTGTGTGTGTGTGTGTGTGTTTATATACGCTTACAGTCCTTCGTCGACCAATCAGAAGTGGCACCTCGGGTGATGTCAGCGACAGCGAAGAGGAGTTAGCCGCCTTCTGCCCTACAGTAAGTACACTTTATAGAAAAAGGGGAAAAGAGACGAAAACGTGATGCAGTGTTTTTTTTTTCCTTATTCATTAAGCTTACAAATGCATTTACAGAATCTACTTCAGAAATTTATCATTAAAGATCGAGTATTTGAGTACAAGTATAAAGGGATATATATATATTTAAATAATGCTGAGTTCCTGTCTTAAGCCATCATAATAGTCACAGTAAAAGTGTCCTTACTGGATGTAAGTAAGATGATTATCGGTTAACATTTGTTTTTTTTTTATTTCTTTTTATTATTTTTATCCCCCCCCCCCGTAGTTTGACGAAGAAGCCGTTGCTAAGGAATTCGCGTTGACCGACTCTGAGCACTCGGATGCAGAGGCCTCATACACGGAAAACGGCACCTTTAACCTGTCTAGGGGACAGACTCCTCTCACCGAGGGCTCAGAGGGTGAGACGGGCAGCGTCCTTCTGTCTGTCTTTAATCTTTCCTTTGATCAGTTTCCTTTGATCTTTTAATTTCTGTTTTGTTTCCTCCCACCAGAACTCGACAGACACAGTGACCCCGAGGAGTCGTTTGCGCAGGACCTCCCGGACTTCCCGTCTATCAACCCAGACGCCACGCTGATGGAGGACGACGATGACCCGAGCCTCGGGCTGCCCAGCCTGCCCTTGGCGGGCGTCTCCGGCCCCCGCACCTCCGCCTCGTCCGCCTTGCTAGACCTCGACGCGCAGCTGGACTCGGACCAGGACGACCTCGACACCGACCTCTCTCTCGGCGGCCTCAACGTGACCTCCGACCTCGCCGGCGATCTAGCGGGCATCCTGGCCAGCAACATGATCCAGGCCGCGCTCTCGGGCGCCATGCAGGCCCCGCGCGCGTACAGGAAACAGTCGAGCTCGGAGCTGGACCCGGACTTGGACCTGGACCTGGACCAAGACCAGGATGACTTTGAGATGCTGGACCAGTCCGAGCTCAACCAGATGGATCCTTTAGGGAGCTCGGGGGCGAGAGGGAGCGGCCAGAACAGAACACAGGGCTCGAGCTTCCTGTCCAACTTACTGCGGAAGCCACAGTGAGAGCCGCGTGTGTGTGTGTGTGTGTGTGTGTGTGTGTGTGTGTGTGTGTGTGTGTGTGTGTGTGTGGACTCTGAAATACACTTACCTATATCAACACTTTCTACCTGTCCACATACTTTAGAGCATATAGCAAGTGCAAGACTATAAGTCTGCAGTGTGTGTGTGTTTGTGTATAGGTGTGTGTATTGCAGGGGTCATGAATGTTGTTCTAGGTTTCACTCTCCTGAGTGGCTCCAGTCAATCACTGTGAAGTCTTTTTTGTTTTTGTTTTCTCTGATGTTTCCCGTTTTCCCAGATTTCTTTTGTAGGCACAGCAATAGTCCAACGAGGGGTGGAAATAAGAAATATTACAGAAAACCAGCAGCGCAAACGCCAAACCTTCTTACAGCCTCCGAAAAGTAACAAACTGAGCCTTATTATAAAATATATATATATCTATCATTGTACAGTCAGCATCGTTTAACATCATACACTCACGACGGGACCAATCCACACATTCCTGTAGAGACACCGTAGATCACACGCGCTCTCTCACATACACAAACACGTACACGCGGTCAGGAGTCGTCCAGCAGTTCGTACCGCAACCAGAAACGCTGCTGATTTGATAAGGACGTCTTAAACACTATGCGTCCTGTTTTTCTAAATCGCTGCACCTTATTCGTTTAAACGTTAATAGAGATTTAAAAAAATCATTTACGCGTTATGTCTGAGAAGTAGTAGCAGTACAGGCAGATTAATTAATTACATGTGTTTTATTGCCTGATTTATTTTTTTTTTCTATTTATGTTGTGTAATTATTTGGATTTGAACTCATTGATTAATTTACATTTATTTTTATTTTTTTAATTAGCGATAGAATGCAAAGCATATCAAGGGCTGGAGGTATAAGTGTATACCGTCTTAAAGGTTGCCCGACCTCTCTCAATCACACACACACACACACACGGTACATTTCACTTGTTTTACATCTTATCTGCGCTATTAAAGTCAGCAGAAGCAACGGAACGAACCGAGTTACTGTCAAGATGGTTCGGTTCAGATTTTCTGCAGTTCTGGGGTGGGGGGAAGGAAGTTCGAAACTGGCGACGCCTTTATACATCACTCAGCTCTGCTGTTTTTTAGAAACGGGCTTCACGTGTTCTTTAAACGAATCCCGTAAACAGAGAGACGTAATAAGGACGAGACAGGGTCGGTTTTAAAGCAGGCAGCAACTTAAAACAACCATTTTGTCAGGACGACCTGGACAGTAAGGGCAATTAATTGTCCAGTGAGCCGATCACATGGCAGCAGCGTAACTCCTAAAATGATCCAGATACAGGTCGAGAGGTTTAGTTCCTCCTCTGAGTTCAGTGAGCATCGGTTCCACCGGTACAACTACTCACATAATCACGCTTTACAAATTTGGTGAGCAGAAAAGCATCTCGAACCTGACAACGCGTTCCAACCAGGAGAACGAAGAAGAAAAGAACATCGCGGCATTCAGATAAGAACCCGGACAGATGAGAGTAAGAACGCAAAGCCGCAATAATTTGTCTCGAGATACTTGACCCCGCAGTCTTAATTAAAACCTCGTGCTGAAATTATTTATTTTAGTTGAATTATGAGATTATTAATTCACAGTCATTATAACTAGTTGTGTGTGAGTTTGTGTTAATAGGAAGCGGTGTGATGGTGTGCAGTGAAGCTTCGTACGTTTGTTTGCTGTGGAGTTTTTTTTTTTCCTTCATTGATCTGCTTCTGATTTCTAGTGTAGTTTAACAGTATCATGGAATCCTATTTGACTTTTGCTGGACAAATGGAAATTTGCTGATTTTCACCATAGATGTATGTACGTAAGAGGGGCGTTCAGGTCAAACCAGGACTTTTGATGGTGCAGAATAACAGAACACAGTCATGAGAGTTTGAAAACTTTATTTCTTTATATAATCCCCTGCTATACTAATACTCATACACTTATCCCAGCGTTTCACTAGTGCTTCGATATCATCAAGGTAGAAAGTTTTCACAGTACACTGGAGACAGGATCGGTATGAAGCGCTGGCCTCCCGGGAACTCCGTGTGGAAATGGCTTGGCATGGGCTCCGAGCCGCCTTGACCAGGATCGTCATTACAGACAGTACAACCTTTTAAACGTTTGCATCATTGAAATGTCATTGAAAAAGTCTCATCATCGTACTGCGAGCTTGAAGTCTTCTTTACATTTCAATCGATTTTACGCCTCCATTAACCAGAAATTTCATCGCAGGTCCCAGTTTGAGTTGAACGCCCATCCTCGTATAAATCATTATATCGTTGTATATTCCGTTACAAGTTGTCTGCTATAGACTTCACATAAACATATTTTATTGAAAAAGGAACAATTTGCAGGAACAATTGGACAAAGTTCGATTCTTGAAGTTGTTTTTTTGGAAACATTTTTTTTTGGAAACATTTTTTTTCCTCACCAGCATTATACTTATACTTACATAATCCATTTCTTAAAAATAATAATGAAAGGGGAAAATGCAGAAACATTTTTACAGAAACATCTGACTCCCGAACCGTCAGGTTTAGGTTTGTTCGGTAATACATTTTTAATCCGTCTTTTTTTTTTTTTTTTGGAAGGAAAACCTGCACAATTGAGTAAATCTGGGGCTGTTATAAATTATACATTGTAGATGTTTTTTATTTATATTTTTTTAAGTAATAAAATTCATTAATGAAAGATCCTCGATTCAGAAAAGTCACGTTTTTCAATTCCCATTTATTTATTTGGTCATGTCATGACGGTTCACATTCATAATTACAAGTCACTTTGTCACTTGTTTCTGACTTTAATGTGGAAGTGTCTGTCCTCTATACCAGGGGTCTCCAAATCCAGTCCTGGAGGGTCAGTGTCCAACACAGATTGGTGATTCTTCTTCTCAAACACAGCTGATTTAACTAATCTGTTAATTACTAGGTTCAGTGGGTGTGTTTAGGTGTTGGTGAATTACAAACCGTGCTGGTCACTGGTCCTCCAGGACTGGATTTGGAGACCCCTGCTCTACGTATATGATGGCACGTATGCGAACATCGATACGTCTTTACTTTCGCCATCAGGGTTTAACATACCATAAGTTATTTAGTGTTGACCGGCGTCAGAGAGCACAGAGTGGAAAAAAAGGCGCATTGTTGCCTGTCCTTATTGAAGTCGCGTCAGATCCGTGTTAATTTGAAGTAAAAATTTCGAATCGAGTCACTTCAGGCAGGTAACGTGAAAGTACATGACGTGAACATGGTGTACGTGCAATTTTTTCAGATAAATGAAAAAGAGAAGCCGGATACAGACGTTGTAAATGTGATTGCAAAGAAAATATGCTGATATCTGATATGGAGGCTGTTTTTAAGATGAAAGAAAGGAACCAAAATATGATGTTTACATTTACATCCAACTTTCAGTTCCATCATCGTCACTTATTTTGGATAATCCTGTCTCTAAAAACTCTTCTTCATTTCTAAAAGTAATTCAAAGCTTAATAAGAAAATATTAACTGGCCTCTGTTTCTTTTCTTCTGTTAAGGTACTTGCTTCCAGCCTAATATGTCCATCTGTGGTGATATTATCTTTACATTATGCTAGCTAAGGATTGTTGGCCTGTTTTGGCGACTTAATTTAATAGAAACTGACATTCTGATGTAACTGACTAAGAGGAGGGAGCAAGTCGCAGCTCGGATATTCCCTTTCTTTATCTTCATAGGTGCAACATAGACATGTGCCAATATATTCCTATATCACATTTCATGATATTATATACCATAGATAAAATAACAAACATTTTCAAAAACACTTAAAGGAAATCTGGTAATATATTTATATATATTTTAAAAAGTGGCGTCTTTTTAGCTGCAGAATAACAATTGAGCCATGCAGTAGGTTTTAAAGCAATATTATGATGATAACGTAAATTCATTATCAGGCGACGGATCGCGTTTATGTCTAATATCCGCGCGTGGTCCAGTGCATATTTTTGTTTTAAGGAATAAGAATTAAGCTCAGCACAAAAACCTGATGTGACAACTGTTATTAAAATGACAAGCCACATAAATGACATGTAGTGATTAATATTTCCATCAAAACAATTAATCCCATTTAAATGCTGACTGGTTCTCTTTCCATGCTGTGTTTTCATGAGGAGAAACATCACTGCTGGTCATTTCATTCATCAGTTCATTCACCTGATGTGAGCCAGACAGAAAAGAATACTTTACATTGAAAATCATAAAACGATGGGGTTTTATTTTGGGGAGAAGAATATCCAAAAAAAAAAAAATACATTTATTTTATTTGTAAATGTGTTGTGTTGAAAAAGTCATTGGTTTAAAAAAAAAAAAGTACTTTATAATAAAGACGTTATTCTATAGTTTAAGCGTTGTGTACATCTGATAGATCTTCTGTTCCTCTGTACATCTTTTGATATGTTTTGATGTGCAAGTGAATAAATTGAAATTAAAGCAAATTGGCACTTTTTGAATGTCTCTGGCTTTTTTCCCCTCTCTTTCTACTCGTTTTGTCCTTAAATATATCATCACTTAAAGGACAAACAATTTATTGAATTGATTGAAATCTCAGCATGCAAGCAACAGCATAATGACGTCATGGTACCTAGGGACAGCTACAGTGCATGTAATAAGCGCAGTGTTTCACAAAATGTGAGCGCCCCTAGCGGGCTGTGAGGGAGCTACAAGCTGGCTTCAAAAGGTCATTTATAACTTTTTTTTTTGTTGTTTTGTAATTAGGTTCTAAAGATTATATAAATGTAAATATTTATGATTCATTATTTACATTAAAAGGTAAACAGAACTAAGAAAAAAAACATGGGATTTCAATGATCTATCTACTTTATTTATCTTTGGTCTCATGTGTTCATTTATCTCAGTAATGCAACTTAAAAGGTGAGACTAATATATGATATAGACTCATTACATGCAAAGCAAGATAGTTCAATCCGTGATTTGTCTTCATTCTGATGAAAACCCCAAATCCACAATTTCAGAAAATTAGGATATTGTAAAATTGTTCAATATTTTAGGCTCAAAGTGTCCCACTCTAATCAGCTAATTAAGCCATAACACCTGCAAAGTGTTCCTGAGCCTTTAAATGGTCTCACAGTCTGGTTCAGTAGGAAGCACAATCATGGGAAAGACTGCTGACCTGACAGTTGTGCAGAAAACCATCATTGACATCCTCCATAAGGAGGGAAAGCCTCAAAGGGTAAATGCAAAAGAAGTTAGATGTTCCTAAAATGCTGTATCAAAGCACATTTAATAGAAAGTTATGTGGAAGGGAAAAAGTGTGGAAGAAAAAGGTGCCTAAGCAGCAGGGATGACCGCAGCCTAGAGAGAATTGTCAGGAAAAGGCCATTCAAAATGTTAGGGACTTTCACAAGGAGTGGACTGAGGCTGGAGTCAGTGCATCAAGAGCCACCACACACAGACGGATCCTGGACATGGATTTCAAATGTCCTAAAGGCTAAAGAAAAAAATAACTGATCCGTTGCTTAGTGGTCCAAAAGTCCTCTTCTCTGACTGTCTTTTGCATCTCATTTGGAAACAAAGAACTCAGAGTCTGGAGGAAGAATGGAGAGGCACACACTGCAAGATGCTTAAAGGCCAGTGTGAAGTTTCCACAAGCTGTGTTGAATTGGGGTGCTATGTCATCTGTTGGCTTTATGGGGATCCTGACCTTATTTTCCAGCAGGACTTGGCACCTGCCCACACTGCCAAAAGCACCAAAACCTGGTTCAAGTAATTGCTGCAAAAAGGGCCCAAACCAAGTATATACTTTTCAGAGGTCCGATATGTTCTATGTACAATCCGTGTTTTATTGATTGTAATATTCTAATTTTCTGAGATTGTGGATTTGGGGTGTTTATGACCTGTATGTCATAATCATCTCAATTATGACAAGGCTTACTCTTTAAATGTTGGTATTTTGCTCTGAGTACCTTCTGTTCATGCATGTTTCATTATTTAAAAAAAATTTTTTGTTTCCAATTAAAAAAAAAAAAAGATAACAGCTTGTTTTTTTTTATTTCTAATTGTGTGCACAAATCAAAAATAATTGTGTATTCAAACAAAAAGTGGAAATGCAACAGATATCGAGTGCACAGTTTCCACTGACCGGAGGTGACATGGTGGTGTAGTGGTTAGCACGGTTGCCTTGCACCTCAAGGGTTTGGGTTCGATTCCCGTCTCTGTTTGCCTGTTCTCCCTGAGCTTGGTTGGTTTCCTCCCAAAGACATGCAGATTAGGCTAATTGGTGTTGGTTTGGCACCCTGTCCATTATGTGCCCTAAGTCTCCTGGGATCGGTTCTAGGTCCTTGTGACCCTGGATAAAGTGGTATTGATGATGAGTGGATGCTTTTGCTTGTTTCTTCATATGTATAATCGATGATGTTGTCTTCAATCAATTCATTAGCTAGGTTTTACCTGAGGAGCATGGTAATTTTTGGAACATTTACCCTAAGGAAGCGAAACATCTAACCCTCTAAAATGCCTTAAACAAACATAAAACACTTGCATGAACGAGCATGAATGGCAAGTTTAATCAGCTTAATTGAGGATTTAGCGCTGATTATATCTTGAAAGCCAATCTTTTAAAAAAATAAGTAGCTGGACAGGAATCTGGCGAAGGGTACGGGAGAAAAAACTCTCCCTCTCTCTGTCTCTCTCCCAATTCCGATGCAGATTTTATACACAAAAATTACGACAACAAAAAAATCTATGCAGAAATTTCTGCAGCATTGTCACATTGCAGAGATACGCAGGGGAGGCTTGGAAATGAGTATCTGCAGATTCTCTGTGAAACACTATGTCATCTGGAGGAAAAAAAAACGTTATCTAGCACAACGTGTGAAAAGTCACGAAAATGGAAAGTGCTTCTTCAGTATCCATTATTTCCTATTTTTTAATTTTTTGGTGATTTGAGCACATAATAGGCAATCAGAAAATAAGCTGTTATCTTTTTTTTTTTTCATTTGGTGTTTGGAAATAATATATATATATATATATATATATATATATATATATATATATATATATATATATATATATATATATTTAATATATACAAGGTGTATATAACCCTAACCTTAACCAAAGGTTCGATTCCCACCTAAGGTATCAGAGCATGTTTGCATAGACTTTGGATTTTCTTTCAATGCTTGATGGGTGTCCTCCGGTTTCCTCCCACTTTCCAAAGACATACAGATTAGGCTAATTGGAGGAAAAATATCAAAGAATGGGCAATGCAATCCCTGCAAACTCCACGCACATAGACCCGAGGTGGGTATCGAACCCGGGGGTGCGAGGTGACGATGTAAACCACTACACAGTCTGGCTCGGAGGTCCGACATGCCACACGAACCACATGCCACCCCATCGCAGTGCAGACACACACACACTCACACTACAGGCACAGTTTGGGAACGCCAGTTAACCTGATGGTTTTGGACTGTGGGAGGAAACTGCAGTAGATAAGAGTCATTATCAAACATAAATGGCATTTTGAAGTGAAGTTTTGTGTAACCAGACTTTAAAACTTAAAGTGTGGGGTGAATTACATGAACAAGTGAAACACATTTTAAATGTTAACATTTCACAACTTTCATAAAGCACCAGACATCGAGTGTTCAGTGCTTGGCCCCAAACTCTCCTGTCCGGAAATGACGTCACGGGCGCGTCACTGATGATGAAATGCGGCGCGCGAACCCTAAGAGGAAAAACCAGAACACGATTTAAGGATTGTTCCGTCGCTGTTGAAGATTGAAAATGAGTAAAAAGGACTCCGCGGGTAAATGTAAACATTATTTATTGTCTGTGTAAAGTACCTGACAATACCGATTTATTTTACTTCATGTGAGTATACTTTGCTAGCTAGTAGCGAATACGCTAACAGTCGCCATTTCTCTCTGTGCTATGATTGGCTAATGATTTGTTCTAGCAAGCCCCATTGGCTGTGTTCTGATGAATAGCCAATCGTAGCGCAGGAGGCGGGAACAAATCAGACATCAGTGTGGGCGGGACTTATTTAAAAACTGGTGTAAATGTTTAAATTTAGTGTACAATCTTTGTTTTTTTTTGTGTGTATGTGTGTTCAATGTTATTCCAGCATCAGACATCATCCTGTCCTATCTGAATGAGAAAAACAGGCCGTACAGCGCGCAGGATGTGTTCAGTAACCTGCAGAAGCAACACGGACTCGGAAAAACGGTATCAGCAAAAAGTCACCGAGTAGCTCATCGCTGCAGGGTTCTCGATTCTGATTGGTCAGAATGTGTTGAGGAGGTTTCTATAAGAGCTGTAGCTCAAAACACAGGTTTATCTTAATGCACTGGTTAAACAAAACATACAATAATAATAATAATAATAATAAGGCCTTATTATTCTGCCAAATTCCACCAAAAATTGAGTCATTGGATAAAATCTACTTTTGCTTAATTAAACAGCAAGTAAAATATATAAGAGAAACCCAAATTATTTGGTTTACTTTTTGGAAAAAAAAGCAACTTTTATTTTTTAAATGCATACAGTACAACATTTAATCAAAAAGAAACATTCAACAGTCATTATTCATAATACAAGAAATAGCTTAAAGTTACCTGAGATGAATTAAGTGCATTACAGTGCCATACATTCTTATTTTAAAGCCTTTTCAGATGCAACAACTAAAAAAAAGGTATTTCAAATGACTAAGTATTAAAAAAAAAACTAAGGCACACATTAAAATAAACAATTACACAAAAACCCTAAGTTGTGCAACTTAACTTTCAGGACTAAAAGTTTCTAAATCTACAGCTCAGGCATAACATAAGCCTTTACTGACAATTTCTGTCATTTTCTCTTTTTGGTTTCTTCTTCTCTTTGGCTCGCTGATATTTTTATTGCTCCTTTCCATTTTGCAGCCCGCAACAGAACGCTCCATTAAATAAATACACAGCTAACTGTTTGTGTCCCCTTCCGCTTTGTGGGTGACGTAAGCGCTGCTTCTTTGTCAGTGTTTACTGGCGGCTTGCATCCGGAAGCACGCTGTGTCACGCCAAACAAATAATGGCGCAAAAACATAACGCAAGCTTTGAAAATTTATTAAAAGAAGCTTCGAGGCAGAAGATTTTGCCTCGATCATTTTTTGTAATTGAATTATTCGAGGAATTGTTTCAGCCCTATAACGCATGTGGTCAAAATAGCACCAGTTGCACAGCTCCTAGTGTACACAGGAGGATGTCTTTTGGCACACTGACTTATGAAGGTCGGTGCTCCCTGTGACTGCACATGCTGCCACCTGTTGGCGTGTTTATTTAGAGAGAGTGTGTGTGTGTGTGTGTAGGCAGTGGTAAAGGCCATGGAGCAGCTTGCACAAGAAGGCCGTATCAGAGAGAAGGTCTACGGCAAGCAGAAGATCTACTTTGCAGATCAGGTGTGTATGTTTTTAAATATGGTAACATATTTTTAAAGCAGTTGGTGATACATCTATCGGTGAGAAATACACACCTTTAACATTGTGCGCGTGTGTGTATCTTAAATATCCATCTCAGTCTCAGTTTGCCGATGTAAGTGATGCGGATCTAAAGCAGATGGATTGCCGCATTTCTGAGCTTAACAGCCAGGTGGAGGCGGTGACGCAGACCTGCAGGCAACTCGATACAGGTACACACACACACACGCACACACACACACACACACGAAAGCCTGCTGTATATCACGTATACAATATAAAACTGTATGGAAGTGTTTTCTTTAAAAATGTGTTTTCTTTAACACCACCTGAGCAGCTGCAAATCAAGAATTCCTATGAAATGTGTTGATTATGTTCAAGCATCGTTTCCATAGTAACTGATTATTCACAGGGACTCGCATCGCAAGTGATGTATATCTCGATCTGAATTATAGAATTATAGAAGTGTTTTGTTGTTTAACAGCGAACAATGTTAGTTTATGCCATGATGTTTTTCATGAGAAGAATTCCGCATTTCTTAAAGGAGTCTCCATTTAACTTCAAATTAATAAAAAAAAAGTACATTGTTATTGAGCAGCACGTACGTGCGCCATTATTATTACAGTAAGTCCTTGACTCATAAACATCCGAGTTACGAATTTCCACTGATACGAATAGACTGCGGTTCTCCGAACATTCGCTGTGCATACAAATCAAATCACGAACATTTCCTTAGGCGCAGTTATGGTTTTTGGCCACTTGATGGCAGTGTAGGGAAAGGGGACAGAGATATAATCCAGTGGATTGGTATGCTTTACATTGTGTATTTGTGTCAAAGGCGTATAAGCCTCACTTCAGACTTAGAAACAAATCTGACTTACGAACCTGCTTCCAGAATGAAACTCGTTCGTAAGTCGGGGAAACTGATAACAGGAACTAACTTTCTTTTCTTCGCCACATGTCCGACAAAATAAAATGTAATTCTAAACATATAAAATTAGTACAAGTTTAAAACTTGATGGTTTCAAAGGTTGACGTCATCGTCTTCAACAAGAACGACACACACATGGGAAAAATGTACGATTTTCCCATTCATCCAATTATCCATAAATGTTTCTTACACCTTTAACTTTCACATTCTTTGCTGTGTATGTTTTTTTTTAATTTATTATTATTTTTTTTTACTTTATGCAGAGCTGAAGGAGCTGAACAACTCACTGACCACGGCGGAGATGACAACGCAGATTAAGGAGCTGAAGGCCGAGTGTGAAGATTACAGAGCACGACTGGACAAAATCAAAACGGCCACCAATCACGTCACGCCCGAGGAGAGAGAGAAGGTCAGGGATCTCTGTTTAACACACACACACAAGCCAGTGTGTAACGATGTAAACTGGTGACATTACATATTAGTTTATAGTGTGCGGATATTCAAATTCATATTCTAGAAGTGTAATAAAAAAATAATAATTTCCTGCCCTCAAGCAGCGCTGTGAAAAAACACCATTCGTTTATAATTCAAAAGCATTTTTTTTTATAAGTTTTAATGCCCGATTTCAGAAACCAGCCAGATTGTTTTGAGGTAAATACGAGCGACTGGACGCAGTTACTGTGGGAAAATAAATCAATCGATTTCTGGTCAGAGAATGTAGTTTTGTTTTGTTTGTTTTCATCTCTTCTTAAAATTGGGATTTTAACAAGAGATTAAAACAAACAAAACAAAACTCTTTTATATCCACCTTCTGACTTGAACACTAGGTGTCGCTATAACCTATAAAACCAGAAGCGCATGAGCTCCCGGACGTCTGACATAACTGATGGTGCGTTCCGATTGAATTGCACTTCACAGTGTGTTTAGCCATGTTAAATGTGATTCCAAACCGCAGGGAGCGAAAATGTTTAGTTCCAAGGGAACTGAGAAGGGTGTAGGGAGCAAGTGACAAGTCGCACATAACAAGTTATACATGTTTCGCACATGTTTTATAACATGTATATATAATCAGTTATTGTTTCAGTATAAAACTTGCACACGTCACACACTATACCGGACTGACCCTAAATATTTGTTGAGCGCGTTAGTGTGTGTGTGTGCGTGTGACAAGTAAATGTGTTTGTGCATGTTTGTGTGTGGTGTGCGAGTCTGTGTGTTAACATTGGTGATGTGTGTGTGATGTATGTGTATATTTCTGCGTGCAGGCGAGTGAGACAGAGATGTGAGTGTGTGTGAGTGTTAACATTTGTGGTGTGTGTGTATGTGTGTGATATAGGGTGTGTTTGTGTATGCCTGCGTGTGTGAGTGTGAGAGTGTTAACATTTGTAATGGGTGTGTGATATAAGTGTGTCTGTGTGTGTGAGAGATGCGATTGTGGGTGTTAACATTTGTGATGTGTACGTGTGTAGAATAGGCCGCAGACGCTGGAAAAAAACATTACGCTATGATGTCCCTGTACGTGATCTCACTAAACGTGTCACTGAATATAATGTCACTTAATATAAGGCCACACAAAGGTATTAACCACTTTCCAGCACAAGTTTAAGGCATTATCACTGCTGACCCGTTTGAGATATCAGAAATCCCTCTGCAATTTATTGTCTTCGATGTCTTTAGATCACATCGGCCCGGTTTGGTGACGATCGGATAAATTCCCTAGAAGGAGTATATCAAAATCCATCGGGTGCGTTTTTGCGAACGACCCAAGCACCCTGCACCATCGCCACTCCGGTGCACCTGAAAGACATGTGTGCACTGATGGGCACACGTACCAATACCGTCATGACATCATTTTAGAAAAGGAGAAATTTCAAGCATCACACAATGATGTCACGCAGAAAGTTATTAACCACATTTCGGCATAAATCAAAGGCGTCGTCACGGCTGACCCGTTTAAGATATCAAAAATCCCTCCGCAATTTTGCATCCTCAATGTATTGAGATCAAATAGGCCCAGTTTTATGGCGGTTCCTCACACACTATGGCTGATGTCATAGTGTTTGGGCCCTAATTATGGATGCGAACCACAGCAGTGGCTGAATCACGCGTTTTTTTTAACAGCACATCTCATGTGCATTTGATTTGAGTGTGAACGTCACCTTTAACAAGTACCTGACTACATACAGAGAAAGCTTTAATTTAATTTGTTTGTATGTTTGTATTTTCCTCACAGGTATACAAGGAGAGAAGCCTCTACGTGAAGGAGTGGAAGAAACGCAAAAGACTGGTAAACCTCTCCCGCTCTCCAGAAATAAAGTGACTGATGCGGAATTAAAATGTTCTACTCTTACACCACAGAATGTCTGTGTATCTGTTCAGTTCTTTACTCTGATTGGACAGAAGGTGTAGAAACTCTTTCTTTTGAACGTGTCAGCGTTTTTTATTTACTGGGGCTTGCATTTTAAAAGGTGCTGCTAATTAATTAGAAATGCGTTATGTAATTGTTGGAGTTTTTTTTTTTGTTTTTGTTTTTCACTACTTTACTTGTTGTCTCCAGTGTCAGCACTTTTTGTCTGACGACGGTTATAATTGTTCCTAAATTTAACCATAAAGGTAAAATGTATGATGTGTGATAATTCGTTAATTCATAAAAATAGTAAAAATTGTATTTGTTAACTAAATGCTGAGGTATAAGAGCATGAGTATTACCCCAGTGCGTCTCTGATTACTTTCTTCTAACAGCATGTTTCTGAGTGTTTTATTTTTTTATTTTTTTGCGTGTTGTTTCTGATTATCCAGGCCACCGATATGATCGGCTCCATTCTTGAGGGTTACCCGAAGAGCAAGAAAGAATTTCTGGTAAGATAACGATCCGATATCGATATTTGTTTAAAAAATATATGTTCTGACATTTTGACAGTATAATTGTGAGGTGTGAATCTGCAGCCATGGATAAATCTGTAACACCCAGGACAAGCAGAGTTTGTGTCAGAGCAAACTGTTTTTTTTTCAGAAAAAACAGCAGAAAGTAAAATGTACGTTTTTTTTTTGTTATGCTTGGTTTGTGCTCGGACATGAAATGTCAACTGTGGGACCTTATATAGACAGGTGTATGCCTTTGCAAATCAACTGAAGTTACCACAGGTGGACTCCAATTAAGCTGCAGAAACATCTCAAGGATGATCAGGGGAAACAGGATGCGCCGAAACTTAATTTCGAACCTCATGGCTAAGGCTGTGAATACTTATGTACATGTGCTTTCTCAGTTTTTTAAAAATAAATTTGCAAAAAATCTCAAGTAAACTTTTTTCATGTTGTCATTATCGGGTGTTGTGTGTAGACATCTGAGTAAAAAAATTTATTTAATCAATTTTAGAATAAGGCTGTGACATAACGTGGAAAAAGTGATGCACTGTGTATATATATAATTTTTTTCTCTATCCATTTTTTCCACTGTTCTTTAACCCTTGTGTCCTGTCTCTGGGTCCGATCAGGAGGAGGTCGGAGTCGAAACCGACGAGGATCATAAAGTGACGGTTCCTGTGGTCTGACACCAGAACCGCGGAATCTCCAGAGCCGGGAACGAGGTCCGCATCAGAGGAGATTCCCTGAAGGATCACTACTAGTATTATTCATGGCTTGTGTGATTTGATTTAGAAAAAAAAAAAAAAAAAAACTAATGTAAATAGGTTTCAACATGAAATGTTTATTTTTTCCAATTACAAAGAGCGTTCATACAAAAATATTCAGATATTACGATAATCTCTGGTTATAATCAGCAGAGGTCTTAAGCACAGAGTGATGCACTGAGCTGCGTTTTTTCGTGGAGTGTCCCACGGTATGGCTAATAGACAGAAAGAGTCCCTTTTCTTCCAGCACTGCATCAATTAAAACAACTCAGTAATTAAAATAAATCCTAAACGAACATAGAAATCTGTATATATTTTATTTTTTTCCTGAGATGGTTGGTTCATTGTATTAATCTCATTTCTTTTGCGTTTAATCCAGGACTGGGATTAATCCTTGTATGTAAAAAGAAAATAAAAATTTAATTGAAAATGTTTTGAATAATAAATAGCTCAACACAATCATTTTCTTCTCATTAAAAAAAATAATACATAAATATGCTAGCTAAAACTGCCCCCTTGTGCTGGAAACTTGGTACTGCGTCACCTGATTTGCATACCAGACTCTGATTGGCTCTTATTTTGTAACACTTTATTTTGCTTTACAAGCTCTTTCCAAACTCATAAAAATACCTTGTACTAAAGTTAAGGATGTCCCCAAAGACAAATCTTAACACCTTAAATAAAAAGAAAAAAATATTTTGTTGTTTTTTTCCCCTTTCCCATGTGATTTCGTGCACATTCAACACCGCAGTCAAGGCACCTGAATGAGCAGTTGTTTTGCTTCTGGGAACAATACGACTTCTCGCTACGTTCGGTCTCACCTTAGCGAAACCGTCGTTCTGTATGTAATTAAAAGTTGTGCTTTGGGATCTGGATACGAGGTAACGAACAAGAAAGAACATGTGATAGTTCAGCGTGTAGATAACATTCTCGAAAACACACAAACACACACACACCCGTAAAACGGTCTGAAAATAACAGAGTCTGACTCAGAGGTAAGCAAGAGAGCGCGCGCGCACACACTTAGCATGCATAATAAAACACTGACGTTATTGCATCGGTTTTAAGAGCTACTGATAAACACCATGTGGAACTGGGGTGTGTTAGCGAGCACTACAGAGTCGCGTGGGACTATCGTGATCGCACTTCCTTTTTTGCACACAGAGGTCAACACGGCTTAAGTGTGTAAAAGCTGCTTCAGCAGAATGTCTCCTGCATTTTAAAGCTAAAGTGATTCTCTTTCTTATGACTGAACCCAAGTTAGAGGTCTGATGTTTCTCCCGGAGGGATTTTCCAGGCTGTATTTCTAGGACGCTGCCTCGTTCTTGCTCCAGAGCGAGTAGTCTTAAGTGAACCAAGACCTTCACCATCCTGGATCACAAATTCTAACCAAACGCATTACCGTTCTTGTAAAAACTGCTTTAAGTTGTTAAGTAATTCATAAAAGTGAAATATTTGCTTTGTTGGTGCAGTCAGAAGCAGGGCGGAATTGTGTTTCCATACACCACACTAGCACTTGGCCTGGAAAAGATCTCAGAGACTTGCCATTAATTAAAAGCTCCAGCTTTGACACTGCTGTCGCTGGTTTTGGAGCTTCTATTTGGGAAAGCGCAAGAGATCCAGAGATTTGCTACGGTTCTGGAAATCCCATTTGGAAATGCTCTAGAGATCCTGTTTTCTCTAAGGTTCTGGAGATCCTGTTGGGAATGTTGCAGCGGCCCAATTAGGAATAGCTACAGAAATCCTATTTGCTCATTTGGAAATATTCCAAGGATCCCCCATTCGCTGAGGTTCTGGAGATCCCATTTGGAAAAGCTGCAGTGTACCCATTTGCTCATTTGAAAATATTTCAGAGATCCCATTCGCTAAGCTCCGTTGCTCATTTCCAAGTTTCTGGAAATCCTGTTTGGGAAAGCTGAAGAGATCCCTTTAGCTAGGGTTCTGGAGCTCCCAG
Organism: Clarias gariepinus; assembly: GCF_024256425.1. Taxonomy (NCBI): domain Eukaryota; kingdom Metazoa; phylum Chordata; class Actinopteri; order Siluriformes; family Clariidae; genus Clarias; species Clarias gariepinus. The sequence goes on from NC_071115.1 coordinate 6,284,482, forward strand.
TTGGAAAAGCTTCACAGATCCCATTTGCTAAGCTTCTATCTGGGAAGGTTCTGGAGTGCAAATTCAAAAAGATTTGTTTTCCCATTTGCCAAAATTCTAGACATCACATTTGATAAGGGTCTAGTGCACCCATTAACTAACAGTCTGGATCTCCATCTCGGATTTAACAGTTCCATTTCTTATTTAAAAAGTCCCAGTTTCTCATTTTGGAAGGTTCTCGGGCTGAGTGAACGAGTAGATATAAAGTAAACGGGACATCAGTTAAGGTAATTACACGTCAGAGTTTAGAAATATGGACTCCCTGAAATCCTTTGAAAGCAGAAAACCCTGGCCCAAACATGGCTAAGTTTAGGAACACACGGTCAGATATAAGAACGGCGAGTGCTCTTTGGGTGAGGGGTAGTCCAGCACGAAGCGGTGATGTAATTTTGTTTTGACATTACGAAGCAAAGATGACAAACCAAGGCTTGTCTAATGCTCGCTTAAGGCTAAAGGAGGCCCAGATACGTGATTAGGTCTGCATCATTTCTGAGATGTCGGATATGATGTCATTATAAGAAAACGGTGGTGTGATTTTGTATATTGTGATCCCTCACTCATGTTGAACCTGGAACACACCCCAGTCCACGTGGCTGTCTTTTGTCGCACAATGCAAACAAGCGCATATTAACCTCCATATCTTCTGCCTTAAACGGAGGCAAGAACCGTCTCTATTTCACGAATTACGTTTCTCCCCCAGTCTCACCAACATTCAGTTTTGTCACTCTTTAACTACTGCTGCTGGAAAAACCAAGCGGCTCAGCGTGTATCATGTGTTGCATTGTGGGACAGGCATTTACAACCCTGTAATTATAACAATAACCATAATAATCACGATAAAGAATTACATCAACAACAACAATAATCTGTGCCTTTGGTAGAGTCGATAGGCAAGGAGGAACCTGAAGTTTCATCATGTCTGCACATCCTGAGTGTGTGAGAGAGAGAGAAAGATCTCCAGCACGTTAATACAGCTGGCCGTTCAGCTGCCTCAGGACTCCCACCACAAACTCCCTCAGCGTCTGTGAAAAACACACACAAACACTTTTAAACAAAACAGTAACCATGTCATTTCAATTAAAAACAGCGTTTTTACACTTATACAGGTAGTCCTAAACTTACGAACAAACTCCATTCTAGGGGCATGTTTGTAAGTCTGATTTGTTCTTAAGTCAGACAAAGTGACTGTTATACCCCTTGACATGAATATAAAAAGCATATCTCTGTTTTCTTTCTCAACACTGCCAAAAACCATAAGCGTGCCTAAGGAAATGCATCTCATTCCTCATGTCAAATGTAGCAGTGGCGTCTCTGTGCCTTTGAATCGTAAGGCGAATCCCGGACGCCATTCTGTCTCAGAGCTGTTTCCCACTATATTGGACTGTGAACTCTTGTTTTGTTAAGGATTTTCCGAAATTCTGATTATTTTCCATTAGGACAGCTTTACAGGACGGGACATTTTCTATCATCGTTCTCCCGGACTAAATCATTGAAACCAGACATAGGATGATGGGTTTACCAGATCCAAAAAAAAAAAGAAAAAAGAATTGATAGTAATGTCTGGTCACCAGTCATCCTTTTCTATGAAGGCTGATGGAGACAGGACGGTAATCTAGGTGAATGAGCGAGCCTCTGAGCATGGATGTGTGCGTGTACAGTACGTGTGTGTCAGGGTGTGTAACCTGCGGTTTGCAGTGCTCCTCAATCCAGCTGAAGACGCAGGCCGAAAGCTCCTGGAAGCTGCTGACGGACACTGAGGTGATGAACGACTGAAACAGAGAATCCATGATGTTCTGAAACACGCTGAACTTAACCTGATCGGAAACCTGCTCGGTTCCCTGCTGAGGGTTGTTCTGGTGAGCCTTAACAATCTGCTCGTAGTTCCTGTACGACACACAGGTGCAACATTGTAAACAGGTGGGTTGAATAAAAGAGGTATACAAAATGAAGAAAAAAAAATCCATATTTTTGACATTCTATCAGTGATAATGGCGTAGGATTACATTAAATTCACTAGAGTGTAACCTTGGATCACAACCATAATTCAGTCCGGAAGTGGAACACTTGTGAACCAAATCCATTTTTCCTATAAGAAATAATGGAAACTTAAATTATTCGTTCCACAGCCCAAAACATACATAAAAATACAAAAAAATTAATACAAAATATAAAGTAAAAATAAAACAAATTAACCTGCACTTTACCTTTTTTAAAAAAAAAAAGGAAAATAAAATCCCGACAAATAAGTGTTTCCGTTTGTGCACACAGGCGACGTGTATGTGTGAAGTTAAAGTAAGGAGCCCCTTCCCTTCTCGTCTTACACAGTTACCCTTCCTCCACTCTTTTCACACACACACGCACACAACGGAAACACTGTTTTATCTGAAAAATAAGCCCGAAATCTCTCTAATGACACTCGATTGAGCCACACGCTAACGGAATCACTGCTGTAAAGTAAAAAAAAAAAACAAATTAACCTGCACTTTGAAAAGAATTGCAACAGAGCAGTGTCTCTGTGTAGAGGAGAGAGAAAGAGTGTGTGTTTCTGTGAAGGTGAAAGTAGGAGGGGTCTGCGTGTGTGTGTGGGACACGGTGTCCAATGATGCGCACGCACAGACACAAATAGCAGGCTGAGCCTTGAGCAAAGAGAGAAAATGGATCTTTAACCTCTCTAATAAGATTTGCTTTTGCTTTATTCATCACGTGCGCTGTACACACGCATACAGACACAAAATAAAATGTTTTACACACGCACATACGTGGTCACAGTGTTATAGTAAACAGTACACACATGCACGAATATTGATTATACCAGTAATAGACGCACGCCAAGACCCAGCAGGGGAGGCGATTACCCACAATTCCGCAGCGCAAAAGAGTGAAAAAATGTTGGCTTAGTTGTGATCACGTGACGCTCGGCATCAAAACAAGAAGCGCATGCATGATACATAATGCTCGGTACTCGTAAACCAAGACTTGTTTAAAATGTATTTATTAAAAATCTTTGCTCGTCTTGCGGAACACTCGCAGACCGCGTTACTCACAATCCGAGGTTTCACTGTATGATTATTTTAAAGGAAAAACATTTTATGATTTTTTTTCAAGTCTAGGATTTATATCGTACAATCTAAATTTGAGAACATTCTGGCATAACAATGGAAAAGCTATAAAGCAAGCTCGGGTTTTGGTGGAATTGAGAACACTGAAATAAAGTCTAGAGGAAAACACCTCAGCCCCCGCCCCCCCCCAAACACACCCACACACACACACACACAAATACTTTTCCTAAAGGACTTCATTTCATCATGGTGAACTTTGCTCGTGTCACGCTGTTATCATCGTCCTCTTAGCAGCTCAGATAAAGCCTGATCAATGGCGCCAAAAACTCTCATACTAATAATAAGACGCGTGGGGTTTTAATATCAAATGGGGATAATTATAAAATTGTAATATTTATAGAATCGAATCAGCATTTGAGCAATTCCCGTCCCTACTAATATTTGTTTGTTCGTATTAGGATTTATTGCCATATCAGCTTCATCAGCTTTTAGGGTGCTAAACTAATTTATTCGAATCAATATAATATTATGCTATAATGTAAGGGATTTAAAGGGTAGTGGAGAAAAATAATTTAATAAAAAAAAAGAATAAATAAATAAATATCACATTATAACATGGGCTTGGCCAGAAGAACAAGATCTTACAACAAGATTTTTTAGGTGCACTTTTACTAAATATTGTAAAAGTTTTTCTGGTTTCGTCTTACAGAATTACTTGCGTAATGCGTTTTTTTTTTTTAGAGAAAATTGTTTTCTTATGGTATTAAACCTTGGGCAGGTCAAAAGTATATGTTCTATTGTTGGAGTAATGCTACATTACTGACATTTTTGAGCTTCCTCACCCCTTTAATAAATATGCATGGGTTAAATTTGTATGATGTAAGCATCTTTTCCTCACCACTGGGTTTATTTCAAATAATTTGTTGTTTTTCTCTCCTTTCTTCTGCTCTTCTTGCTTCTTCTTCTCTTTGGTATTCTTCACTTTCTGCTTGCCATTTATTTAATATATACTGATTTATCAATGGCTTGAGGTCAGAAGGTGGGATTTGACGTTCCCATGTAATTGTTTCTATGAGAGCTTGTTCGTTTCCTGTACCCTACCTACTACTAAACACATCCTATCCTACCGAGTCTCTAGGCTATAATCATCAATAGTGTACTTTCAGCCAATCAGAACGCACTATTTTTTCCTGCCTTGTTTAGCGGCACTCCTTGTTTGAATTTTTTTTTTATGATTATCATATTAAAATAATAAAATATAAAAACAACAAAAAAAGACTTCCTCATTTGACTAAATGTGCTTTTTTTTATTTTTATTAAACAACCTCTTGACTTACGTGAACCCTGTACCTTCACCCTTCCACTTTTTTGAACCTCACTCACGTTTTCATAATCTTCAGCGCCATCACTTCCTTCCTCAGCATGGACACTTCCTCTTCTTGCTTCTTCTTCTCTTTGTGAAGAAACTGAATGTAGTCTATGGCTGCAAACACACACGCGCGCACACACAGGCTGTTTTTTTTTTTTTTTTTTTTTTACACGTAAATGCTGAATCAAAATTCTTGACATTTTATTCGTGACAAATTGTTAAAAACAAAAACCATCACAATTTCAGCGTTGTGATTCCAACATCTCATCAGATTCAGTGTCAAAGTTTCCATGACAACAAGTGTAACTTTTTATAGAGTATCCTGCAATATCCTGCTCTGAGACATTGATCTGATTTTTTTTTTGTAAACTCAGTTTCCTTGCCATCATGCTCACCATAATTGGTAAATATTCTTCCACGTTTCACATTACTAACAGATTATCTGCTCTTTTTTTTATCTGATCAGTCTAATTGTTGCCGGATGTGCGAATCTCTTACTTTTCTGCAGCACCGTGGCCTTGCTGATCTTCTGTGCGGCCATGGCGAACTCGGACTGCTGCTGACAGGTGGGCACGATGGACTGCAGGTCGTCATAGCCTTTCTATAGGGATGTAAGTCAAAATATTCATCAGTTATGTGCTGTGGAGAGAACTGGAAATTCTCTCATCATCTCATTTATCTCTTATAAACACGTAGTGAATAAAAGACACAAACTCACTCGCGTGATATAATACAAACACTGCACTGTGACACAAGAGAGGCCAATACTTTTAAGGCTTATCCCTGGACATATTATTATTATTATTGTACTACGGCAATTCAGTACCTTACCTTGATAGCGTCTCTGCGTTTCTGCTCAGCCTGTGTGTGCGCTTGCCTCCTGCGGTCTTTATACGAGTCCTTGGTCTCGTGCTTATAATCGCTGTCTTCATCGTCTGAGACAAATGAAGAGAGACAGACTCTTAGTTCATCCTGAGAGAGAATTTACATTAACGCATCCTTTATGCTGATGGACAGGGATAGAGACCCCACCTATTACACTGTCAGGCACAAAGGCCACGCCTCCTTAAAGCTGACTGACAGGTATATAGAACATACCTACTATATGATCATCCTTAATGGCCACACCTCCTTCACTGTGACAGGTACAGAGACCACACCTACTACACACACTGTGTCAGACAGGTATATAAAGACCACATCTCTTCAAGGCCTTGTTAAAATCGAGTGTTTTTCTGTCCATCGTAGCGGGTGAGTGCAGATTAAGCGCAGAGGGTTTTCTACACATAGGAGTCAATGAGAGGGTTTACACGGGCTTTGGTGACGTGCGTTTATACAGCGTCAAAAAAACTTTTCATGCAGTCAGACAATTCAACGTTGTGCAGTCAGAAGGTGAACCCAGTAGCGGCGGAAATTTTTTTCACTCCCTACGTCGCCGTATTATGAGAATTTTTAAAACAAGAAGATTAATATAGCAAAATGGTCCATATTAAAAGGAGGCACCTAAACGACAAGGGCTTTCATACCCAGTTCCCAACACTGCCTCCACGGTTTAACACACAAACTACAATTTAAATAAAACAAAACATATAGGACATTCAGAGCGCGTTCGTTTATCCAAAAATGTAACGCCCGTGTGAACAAGGCCTTACTGGAGCGGTTATAGAGACCACACATGTAGAGACTACATCCAAATGTGAAGCTTTTAGTGTCACACACAAAGAGTCCACGCCTCCTTCACTGGGCGTAACCAGTATTAAAAACACCTGTGCCATTTATAGTAGTTGTTCAATTTAAAACATTTCTTTATTCTGTACTCATTTTGTTCTTGATTAAAAACTTTTATTTAGATTTTTTTTATTTACAGACCCTTGCTACTAATTCTATTTATTATTATTTATTTATTACATATACAAATTCACCCCGAAGACCTGAATAATAACCCAAAAGCAGGACAGGAACAGTCACCTGTGTTTGGTACGGATGACGCGCTGGTGGAGCCGATACTGTTAGCTCTGGAGACCACGGATCCCTTTCGCGCATTTTCCGCAAAGAAATCTGTCAAAAGAGAATCCGAGGGCATAAACTCGATGTTAAATCGTTAAACATTATGACCTACAGAAAGATCTAACCGTGAACTCACTGTGGTCGAAGCTGTCGCTGAAAGTGCCGTCTGACTGCTGAGCCATGGAAAGGTGGAGCGTGTCAAGCGGGGAAAATAGGACAAACTCAGATCAGCTTGAATAAAAGGGACATGCGGAGGTAGTGATCACACACAACACACAGACCTGACTAACATGTCCTGCTTTTATTCCCCTGCATCTAGGACACAAAACACCCCCTAGCGCGAGATGCGCTTGTTTAGCTCGGACACACACTTCATCATTTTAAAACCTAACAGCGCTCAAATCACATCCGCTGTCTTTTTACTTTCAACACCAACAATTTGAATCATCACGTTTTTTTTGTGGTTTATTAATAAAACAGGACAGAAGGTAGGAACACGGTGGACACACAGGTGAAGAGACATAAAGATGGGTTTATTATATATATATATATATACACACACTGTATACAGTACAGGCCAAAAGTTTGGACACACCTTCTCATACAATGTGTTTTCTTTATTTTCATGACCATTCACATTGTTAGATTCTTACTGAAGGCATCAAAACTATGAATGAACATGTGTGGAGTTATGTACTTAACAAAAAAAAGGTGAAATAACTGAAAACATGTTTTAAATTCTAGTTTCTTCAAAATAGCCACCCTTTGCTCTGATTACTGCTTTGCACACTCTTGGCATTCTCTCGATGAGCTTCAAGAGGTAGTCACCTGAAATGGTTTTCTAACAGTCTTGAAGGAGTTCCCAGAGGTGTTTAGCACTTGTTGGCCCCTTTGCCTTCACTCTGCGGTCCAGCTCACCCCAAACCATCTCGATTGGGTTCAAGTCCGGTGACTGTGAAGTAAGTACATAACTCCACATGTGTTCATTCATAGTTTTGATGCCTTCAGTGAGAATCTACCAATGTAAATGGTCATGGAAATAAAGAAAACACATTGACAGATAGATGAGAAGGTGTGTCCAAACTTTTGGCCTGTACTGTGCGTGTGTGTGTGTGTGTGTTAGGGCTAGGCGATTTGGCCTAAAATCAAAATCTCGATTAATTGAACATTTTAACTCGATTACGATTAATGAACGATTATTTTATTTTATTTTTTGCCCTCATAACACGTGATTGTGCTTTAAGTGTTGAAACAAACTGGTGGTGTTACCTTTGGGCGTCGAAACTGTTTTTCTACAGTATCTACATCTGACTTCATTTTGTTCAGTGTCATCCTTACTGAAGCCAAAATGTGTCCAAATAACGGAGACTGCATTTTTCTTTGGTACAAGCTGCTCTTGTTGCTCAGTTGTCTGTGTTTAAGCTCTCCATGCTCGACATGTTGGCGAAATAACGTAACGGAGCGGGGTCACGTGACTCCACACGCGGTAATGTTTTCAAAGGAAAAGTAATCGAAATAATATAGTTTTACAATTATAGGTTCTAATTGTCGATTTCAATTACTTTTCGATTAATCGCCCAGCCCTAGTGTGTGTGTGTGTGTGTGTGTGTGTGTATATATATATATATATATATATATATATATATATATATACACACACACACACATATATACACATACATATACACACCAGTATAATTGTATGTAGTATATATATATATATATATATAATCACCCCATCTGTCTGTTTGTTTGTCCGTCCACCAGTCATACTATTTGCATATATATATATATATATATATATATATATATATATATATAGGAATAGACAGGCCAATAGACAGGGCAGAGACCCAAACAGAAAAGTGGAAAGTTGACAGATTGGACTAGGAGGCACATAAACATAGACTGATATCTAAAGTGAAAATAATGGACACGCATAGACAAATAGTATGACTGGTGGACCAACAGACAAACAGACAGATGGGGTGAGGGACACAGACAGACTGGTAGATAAGACTGACAGGAGGACATATTGACAGACAGGCAGGTAAAAGGACACATTGGCAAAAGGACAAGCTAAATGCAGTGAGACAAGTGGACATATTAAGAGCTAGACACATCATAAGGATAATGCAGATGGAGGGACAGACAGGGAGACAGAGGCAGGCACATGCAGGGACAGACAGGCAGAGGGACAGACAGACAGGCACACAGATGGACAGACAGGCAGATAGACAGATGGACAGACACACGGAGGGACAGATGGACAGACACACGGAGGGACAGATGGACAGACACACTGGCAGGCAGACAGACAGGGTTTGGGCACTGGCTGGGAATTCTCTCTCTCACACACACACACACACACAATAGCAACTCTTAAAGGTGTCTAACCCGCGAGCACGTTATGAGTTTAAACACCGTGTTCACTTTTAGCATCGACGCGCTGCTGATTAGCCAAACAGCTAATTTACCAGCTCCACTAACCTCAGCTACAGCGCACTGTTTCCTGGCGTGTTTGTATGATTAAACACAGGCATAAAACAACCCTCGCTTAATAATAATTAAATAAAACATCAAATTACTACAAACATGACAGAATTATGCTCACTTTGTGCCAGGGATCCTCCGGCGACGCGCTCTGCTCCGTCATCTTGGAGTAAACACGGGCTCAATCCCAATCAACTTCCTCACGGATAATGAGGGCCCTACGTAGGGCGTATATGCGTGGAGACTCTCCACTTAAAGGAGAGCGCGGAGACAGGCAGTATGTAGGTATGTGGGACGCAGCCATACTACAGCGAAGAACAGGCTGGGGAAGTCAGACACAAGCCTTGCTCTGGAAACGCGCGCCCTCTATGGGTGACATGGTGTGTTAGGACGTTTAAATATTAAAGCTGGAGGATTTGATATAAGACCAATTACTGTATATACATTTTATCTATAACATAGCATTATTTATTTATTTTTTTTTTTTCTTGCTTGATATTTTTATCTTATATATACCAGTCAAAAGTTTGGACACACGTTTGGATTTGTTTTCTGGATTCTAGAACAATACTGGATTTTGTTTTTCAAATCTGAAAATTAACATATAGTATTAGATAATAACATACTGTATATAACATATATACATTTTTAAGTTTAACATTTTTTAAAGTAAACATTTATCACCATATATAAAGTAGTTAATCACTGAAATACTTAAATACATGTTATTTATATTAGCCTTTTTTATTTTTCTACTATATGAATTCCAATACATAGAGTTTTCTTTCTTTTTATTTATTTAATTTCTTTCTTTCTTCTAAATTGCTTTCTTGAGTAAAAACTGCTGTGACCTGCAGTATATATATTATATTTCCAAGTCAAATATGTTCATACTATAATAATTCAACACATCACAGACACCAGGGCTGATCTCAAATTTACATTTGAATTAAACCCTTAAGGTTAAAAAAAATTATTTATCAATAATATATATTTATTTTCAGCTTATTTCTGGGCTATAAATATTAACCCTGATGCTAAACCCAGGGAGTCTAGCCTCCGATCCTTGACATTCGTCTGTCCTTGTTATCTGTAACTATGCTTTATGTACATCTTGAAATTAAATCTGATCATTAAAAGACTTCACTTATTGCATTATTTATTCATTTATATCCGAATTAATTCCCGGGAATGTTTTTATTTTTAATTTTTATTTTTTAGTTGGGTCAAACTCAACATTGTAACCTGAACACACACACCTCTGTAAAATAATGGACCATTCCACAACTCACATGTGTAACAAGAAGTTAAGTTACATCATCACCAAACTGCTCCCTCTTTCCCTCCCCCCCCCCCTCTCTAAGTACAATCTATTACTCAGATTATAAACTGAAAGTACTTTGATCAGCCATAACATCAACACTATATAACTTTAACACATTGATTATCAATTATATAGGAGTAAACTGGTGACGGGATCATGTGCACCCAAGACTCCAGCCAGCCTGTTTCCACTAACCTCACAAAAAGGCCACGATAGACACCAGAACACCCAGTAATGCACCACTGGATTTGCATTGTTTTGTTATAATGGCAGGACCAATAGTGCGCATGATTAACTTTAGAAACACTCTGTAATGTATAGGACCTTTAGTTTAGTTAACCACGATTGGTTGCGCTGATACTCATGTCTGCCACATGGTGGGGATCTTAAATAACGCCTCTGTACACCTGCTTCTGTACACCTTTTTGTAGTCTCTACAACATCTGAACACTTTCTCAAGAGCTGCTTTATTGGAAAAAAAGTTTTTATTAGCAGTGCAATATTAAAGAAGTAAACATAAATATTTATTTCTCTTTATGTTCTGCCTCCCGTCTCTCTGCCTCGTCTCAGTCTCTCTCTCTCTCTGTTTCTGTCTCTCTCTCTCTCTCGGTTTTTGTCATGCTCAGAGTTCAGGAAGCATCAGTGCTTCTGCTTTTTTGCTCTCTCTCTCTCTCTTTCTCTCTCTCTCTCTGCGGTTTCCTCTTCACAGCCCTCTATCTTCCCCCGTCACACCGTTAAACAGTCCCCAAAGACACGAAAGCGTTCAGACACACGGGTGCTGTTTTGTGACTGCCGACTTTAGAGGACGAGAAACATGAAGAAGGATGCTCGAGTCTCTCGTGTACTGAGCAGAAGATCGAGGCAGCAGAGTGAGGCCTAAGGCTCGGACCGACCCGTGAGCATTTGGAGAATCGCTCTGAACCGGTGAAAAATTCGATTCACGTCGCCTGAAGGACTGCTATTGTTTTTTGTTGTTGTTGTTTTTCTCTTTTCAGAGTGAATGTTCGTATTGTAAGTGACATATCTGCTTCCCTTTTTTTTTTGTTTTACCGCACACAAGTTTGTGTGTTCGCTCATGTCGTGTCTTCCGTCCTCTTGAAACGCAGAGGACGTTGCTCAACATAGGACATGCTTTACCCTCATGCTCTGGTGCTCAGCATTTAAACTTTAACAAGACTTATTTTGGTCATTTCTTGATCTTCTCCGTGAAATCCACCGATCAACCAGTCAGCCGTCAATCAACCAGACATCATGTCCTAAAAGACATGAATGATTTCCCTCCATTTTGGACTTAACTGACCTGAGGATTGTAGACCCACACAGAGATATATAGAAAGCAAATCAGGCCGCGGGCAAGGAATTCTGGGAAATCTCGTTGGCTGTGATTCGAGGAAGTTAGGATCCTGGAATTCCTAAGGAAGGTAGTGATGGGAAACGCAGCAGGCGGTTTGGAACAGCCCGAGGGCTCGGATGGCGGGGGCAACCCGGCGCCTGGAACCATCAGGAAGAAAACGGCACCTCCGAAACTGCCCATGCCACCCGAGGATGAGCTGGAGGAGCGCTTCAACGTGGTGCTGGTGAGTCACGGAGAATGGAAATACACGTGGATATTATAAACAGCAGACACGGAGACAGACAGACACACCATTAACAGCGTATAGGCCACCATAGATAGATAGATAGATAGATAGATAGATAGAAGTGATTCCACACTAATTAATATGGAATACAAAAGTTTTCACCCCTTTATTTTTACAATTTATCCACAACTGCAGAGAATTCTAATACAAACTGCCAAGATATCCTAAAGCAACACCACAATGCGATACATAGAACCAAAAAACAGACCTCCTGATTAGTATTTTAAACAAATACGTCAATCAAGAAGAACCATGGCGGAAACTTCAAAGCACTTTTGTACAGTAAGTCGTTCTGAACAAGATCATCTGCCAAATGTCTAAATGTAAATGTAAACGTACTAGACAAGTCAGAAAGGAAGGGGATGGGTATCATATCAGAGTCATCAGAAACCACACGATGGCACAGAAGGAGGGAGTTAAGAAGAAGGCGATAAAGGGAGACGATAAAAGAGAAAAGGGGGGTGTAAACTTTTTCACAACTAATACGTTAGCCCTGTTGATTTTTTGGCTGATCTCATCAAAACACAACTTGGCCCAGGTTTTACACCGGACGCCCTTCCGGATGCAACCCTGCCAGTTTATTGGGGTTTGGCACCAGCACTGCACCCAGTGGGTGGGGTTTGAACCCAGGACTGTTCATGGCAGGCGAGAGACCTACCACTGAGCCACCACTGCCCGGTTTCAAACTAATAAGTTATTAAACATACACAACTTAAAATAAGAGCCCATTAAAAACGGGATTTCTGACGCCCTAACTCACTGTAACAATATTTGACCTTAAATACTCATTATTTTCATCACGAAAAAGCCTCATTTTTATTTCGCTTCTCACCATCTTGCTCAACTCAAATAACCTAAACACACAGACGCACACTTCAAAATATTCGAAATACCCACAAGTCAGATGTTTAACAGGAAGTTGCATCATTCAAATCTCCTGAAGATCACAAGGAGAGACAAAAAAAGTGTACAAAACGCACATCATGTCTTTCATGTATGTATTTATTTATTCATTACAAATCTTTTTTGGGGGATTTGAGCGATGACGTCATACATTCCCTTATTCGATGCAAAGGGCGTGAAAACCTTTGCGCTCCACTCTGAGTATACACTCGCTCATACAGTACAGGGCGTAAATCGTGTCACGTTATTGCGAATTGAAATCGATTACATCATCCAGGAGGCGGAGCTAATGATATTATTGGTAATAGCTATTAATATTTCTTGGTTGATACCAGATATCTACTGTATAAAACCTCACCTGCAACAAATTTTGGGTGCGTTTTTTTTTTCTCCTTTTTTTTTTTGGGAACGAAACACTTTCCTCATTTCCTCTAAACAAACACTGAACTCATGCACTTGTGCGAGAGGAAATAGGCGTTGAGTGATGACAGATTGGTTAACGGTTCTGCCGGGAGTCTGTCTTATGAAACACAGCAACAAGTTCCTTTAGCATGGTTAAAAAAAATATATATATAAAATATGAAGTCAAATCCTGAACTTTAGACTTTTAGAAACTGGGACGGTACACCTTTTCGGTACTTTACGGTACTTTACGGTATATGTACAGTATATTTTAACTATAAAGGTGCATGTAGTTCATGTTAAAACACACTAACTCGCATTAGCAAGCAATAAAAGAGCCTAGCACCATATACATACTCAGTCTAAAAGTGCTTCTATTTCAAACCTAAAAAAAAAAACAGTAACTGACCCGACTTCCTCTTTAATCTATTTGTATCGGTGACGAGTTTCAAAACTGTGTGTGTGTGTTAGACTGAAGCGAAATTTGAATTAAATGTGAAGAATGTATGTCTGTATTTAAACCTTTGCTCACCGCACAAACCACCGGGCCCTTGTTTCTCAACGTCAGCCTGGATGTCAGTAATGACGTTCGTAGACCGGAGCATACTGTATCTACCTAGAAGATACCATGAAAGTGCGAGAAATAGTGTAAAAAAGTAGTGCAAAGACACGAGCTTCACTGTGAAGAACTTCACTGTGTTTCACAATCTGGAGCTCGAAGTTGTTTGCATGGGAAGTGGGCAGTTGTGCCATGTCATGCAGGTGGCAGAACATGACGCTGGTATCGTGTTGTTGCTGGTCACGTTGCCGGGTTCAACGTAAAAAAATATATATTATGTTGATTGGAATGTAGAAGTCGGTTTTGTAGAAAGCGTGAGAATGCACTTTATCGTCAGTTATTGAAGAGTTGGCTTAGTTGGTGATCCATGAGATTAGGAACGCTTGAACGCTGAAGCCCAGTACAGTAGTGTGGAAAAAGTCTTGAGCCCCACCTAATTTTAATTTAGGAACAAAACTTGGTACAGTTTTAACTTTTTACAACCTCAGCCTCGACCTCATTTCCCCTCTCGTCTGTTCCAACCACCCAGCATTTTGGCATCACCAGGATACTAATCACCGTCCTGATCATCTGTCATCATCTGCACCTGTTTCTCACTGGTTCATGCCTTAAGTTTTTTTTTTTTTCGTTTACGCTTGAATGCATTGTGAGGCTCAACGAAAACAAAAGATATTCGCCTGAAACTGCTCTGAAAATGAGAGATATAAATGAGAACCGAAAAAGTCCTTTAGAAAGCCTGGAGAAATCTTCCTCAAGAGTATATTAAAAAATATCAAAAAATCAGGGATCAAAGGGCAGATCAAAAGGTTAACGCATTGGTCTTTGTTTCGGAAGGTTCCAAGTTTAAACAGTTTGAAACCAAAGGTTCTAAAGTTGCCACCGTTTGGCCCTTGAGCGAGGCCCTCGACTGCTAAGATGTACATACTGACCTAAAAAAATAAGTCGCTTTGGATAGCGGCATCTGCCAAATGTTGTACATACTATATATGGATATTGTCAAAACTGTTAGCACATTATTGTATGAAATCCTTTGTGTTCTGTAGCACACATTTTCCCTTCCCAACCCTGTTCCACCATGCCGATGTGTGTGTGTGTGTGTGTGTGCACAAAGCCAGCTCTGTGGTTTTACCAAAGCTGAAGTGAAGAACTCGAGCGCTGATGCTCTCACCCTCAACCCCATTCATCTGCTTTGGGATGAAATAGAAAAAATCTGAAAAGGGATGTTCAAGGTGTACATACATAAGTACATGTGGGTGTGTTTATAAACCATTCACTAAGTTTTGGCCACATAGCGTGAGTTGCTCAGGGTGGAGTTTTCCTCTATGTTAAACTGAAAGTTGCGAAGTGGCACAGGAAGCCGAGGTTGATCGAGCCGCTGTTGTTCTTTTTGGATGAGATTTTAAAGCAAGAAAGGTGCCGGTGGGTAACAACTCGTGGGCGTTAAACTACTAAACGTACCTACTAAAGTAGGTAATTATGTTTAGTTATGTTAAACTACTAAATCAAAGCAAACAAAACAAAGCCGGGTCGGTCCGTCCTGTAATTCACTACAATGGCGTCTGAGCTCATCCCCACCTCTGACTTCTCTGCCAGCTCTCGCTATGTCGAAGTGCTAAAACCATTTTCACCCTCATCGCTCATTAAAAAGAAAAAAAGAGATCGAGAGAGAACTCTGAAGCGGAAGCCACAACTACTTTGAAAAGGAAACACCCAGCACAAGCGACACGTTACACCCTTTTCGAAACCTTATTTCGGAGTATACGCCTAAAACATGTTAAGCCTACTGTTCTTTTAGGTGTGTCTGGTTTATCTTCATTAAAAATAAAAACCCTCAAAATGAACATTTTGTATAGATAGACAAAATGTACAGTGTGTAAGTGTTTGCAGCCTGTGTGAGACAAGATCAGATTAGTTAAAGCACAGATTCTAATGATGAATCAACGTTATTATCAATCAGATCCTCAAGAATTCTGAAATCAGAAGGTGTTGATTAATTTCCTATTACAGCACACCATAACAAAAGGTACTGATATGTTTTAAATAGGAAACAAAACAATCCGCGGCTCCAGGCTATGGGCTAATAGTTCACGTCAGGGTGTTGCTGTTACCACAGACATTTGACTTTACACTGACCTTGACCATGTTCATCTAATAATAATTCTATATAAAGTCTACAAACATGCAACCACTGGTTCTTGAGATCAACGAGGGTCTTGATTGAACGTCAGGATGGACAACTTGAAGAAACAAAAAATAAACCACCTAGTGGTGGAGACATAAACATATTTAGAATCTCAGCCAAACCACAGAAATACATCACTAGAGATCCATTAGCTGTTATGACCACCACCTCCAGCTGAAGTTAGAAGTGTACACTTCCTCATCATGGCAATATTGGGCGTGCAATATATTTTTTTGAATGGGTCTGTTTTTTTTTTATGGCAGAACCATTGTAAGGCATTTATATAACATCTTATATAATATCTGCATAAATTTCTCTTAGCGGGTTTCACCTTTAGCAGATGCTTTTGCAAGCTTCTGTCAGAATCCTGGTTGGACATTTGACTATCCATCATGGCAGAATTGGTTGTGTTCAATGTTGGTTTAATGTTGGTTTATCTGATGATTTGAGGTCACATGACGAATTCTGAGTAATCCTCCTTCTTCCTTATTATTCCATCCACTATGTGCAGTAAACAAGTTCCACTTTCGGCAAAACAGCCCAAAAGTCTGATCCTACCGCCACCATGCTTCAAAGCCTATACAACGTATCGTTTTTGTTTTTTGTTTTTGGGGTTGAATGCTTCACCTTTACTCTTTCAAACATACTGTACATGTGGGCAAATCCTCCCTCCAGAAGGCTTTTCCTTTGTCTTTTTTTTTTTTTTTGGTCAGCTTCAAATTTTAGTCAAGCTTGAAAGTGTACATTTTGGAGTGAGGGCTTCTTTCACTCCACGGTGATGTTTTACTGGCTTGACTGTAAACACTGCCACTAGTGTTCCAGCTGCTTTCAGTTCATGGTGGAACTGTGTCTTTTTGGTTCCTGGCTTGTTCCTGTACATCAGAACCAATTTTCTCTCAGCTCAGGTTTGGGTCTCCTTTTTATACTTTGGCAAATAACTTACGCAAATTGTTTGACCTGATCTTGGAATCCAAAAGACGCTTCTGACTTGTGTAAATCTACCATCCTTTTTCTCAAATCTGCATTGAGCTCCTTGGACTTTCCAATTAAGTGTTGGTCAATCCAATGAGTGTTGTCTAAAACACCTTTTTATTATATGTAAAAAGGTCGTAGCTATTAATTATTACTAACAGGACATTTTTAGCACTTTTGGCACCACAAAATTACCAATTTACATATGTTGGTATATGTATACTGTATATTTTATGTATAATTTAAAATAAAAAAATCCGGCATTCAAAATTCTTGGGGTTTAAATTCTTTCCCAGTTCCATTATCACTGCAAACCATACATGTTGATGGTGAGTGTATATAAACCTTTGACCACCACTGCATATAAATATAGTTTACGCAGGTATCATTATTGCGCAACAATCAATTACGTAATAAGATTTAGAGATTAACCACAGATTCCTCTACTTATTCCACTGATGTCATGTGTTACAGAGGACACCATGGAGACTGCATGTAAACACTAACCTACACATGACGTGAGTCACTGTTAGTGTGGTACAAGTCTGTGGCTGATGCAAACTAAAAATATGTAGATTATGTGTTGACTCAACTCAATGCCACATTTTTCCCCAGAGTGTCTCTCGATATTGATGTAATGAGAGGGTATTTCAGGACACATGTTTATATAGATATAGGCTAAAGAATCATATACAGTATATAGATAACCGGGTCTAGTTAACACAATGTTTAAAGAGAAATCTAGATTACATTTTTTTTTCAATTGTAATTTCTAATGTAAATGTAACATAGGATTATTTTAGGATTTAATTGTTGGGGTAATCAGTTAACGTCCAATAAATTAGTAGCTAGATTAGTGAGAATCCATGTGTAAGAGGTTTTTTTTATAGATCTATAATCTACAGTATAATCCAACACGAAACCTAATAATTCATAATAAATCTAAACCCAAAGACAAAATCCAAAGGATTGTTGTTGCACAAATAAACAGTCAAAAGTACGAAGATACATTAATACATTAGATCAATACATACATTAACATTAAAATTTGGCTGATGCCCTTATCCAAAGTGGTTTACATTTTTTCTTAAATCTCATTTTACACTCGAAGAGTTGAGGGCCTTTCTCAAGGGCCCATCAGTGTCAACTTAGTGGTACCAGGGTTTGAACTTCCGATCAGCAGTAAGCTACCCCTAAGGTATGTTTCTAGAACCTTGTTAAATCCATACCAACATATAACATATAAATGACATATTATGATGACATGATGTCACATCATTGTCCATATTAACATGCTCAGGATCCATGATGTGAATCTCTTGTTCCACCACGTCCCAAAGGTGCTCTGGTGGATATGTGATCTGGTGACTCTAGATGGCCATTTGAGTACAATGAACTCAAGACACCATCTCAGGTTGAGATGATTTTAGCATTGCATGGTCATAAAGGGATGGTCATGCTCAGCAGCAATACTCAGACAGGCTGTAGCATTTAAACCATGCTCAGTTGGTACTAAGGGGCCCAAAGTGTGCCAAGAGAATCTCCATCACACCAACACTAGCCTGAATAGTTGATACAAAGCAGGACAGATCCGTGCTTTTGTGTTACTTAAGCCAAATTCTGACCCTACCATCAGCAGAACACAAGACTCATCAGACCAGGCAATGTTTTCTTCAAAAATTTTTGGTGAGCTCATGTGAATTGTTGCCTCGGTTTCCTGTTCTCAGCTGACAGGAGTGGCATGCAGTTTGAACTTCAGCAGATTGTCGGCAGATTGACCGTGCTTAAATGCGCTGAGTTGTTGCAATGTGATTGACTAATTAGATATCTGGTTAAAGTTCACGAAATACCCCTGGACTTCCATATATACTAGTTTCTTTTCTCAATACAAGGAAATTCTTGCGTGTGGTAATCACACCATACTCAACACACACATTGGGCTAACCCCCCCAAGACCTCCCCCCCCCCCCCCCCCCGAATTGTTCTGTTACATTATCCTTTAAAGCTATATTACTATTATAGGCCATGCCATTAACACTCTCACAAATAAATAGCACCAACTGTACAAATTGCCCAAATCTCTATAGATAATAATTCAGTTCCGTAGTTCCCACATGCATGTTGAAGATCCTCGTTTCATTCTGACTTCTTATCTTCATTTCTCTCCACAGAGCTCCATGAACCTGCCTCCTGATAAGATGACGCTTCTGAGTCAGTATGATAATGAGAAGAAATGGGAACTGGTCTGTGATCAGGTATGTGCAAGTGCCATTTGAACAGAAAGTCGAAAGAGCTAATGCACAAAAAAAAAAAAAAAAGTAGATGTGATCATTTCGTTTAAGCATTAGTAATGTCATGGATTTGATACCACATTAAAAAAAAAGGTATAATAATAATAATAATAATAATAATAGCTGTTATTAACTTCTGTTTTATTTTATGATGGTGTGATTTTCAGGATTTTGTAAGGGTTTGACCTTTCCATCGTGCACACAGAGCAAAACTGAGAAGAACCTGTAGTCAAAGAGTCTCTGTTTGACTTTCCTTATCTACAGGGTTTTCCAGTTGTAGGCAGGTAGCTGTAGGTAGATGAAAGGGGCAACAAAAGGGTAAACATTCAAATCATATTTAGAATAAATATGCAAATGCAAACATTGTTGAGCTTCTGGGATATAAATTCGATAAATTAAATCTGTCCAGGGTACCAACTCTAAGGTGGTGGAGTGAACTGGTTGTCTTTTAAACCAATATGGAATTACTACTGTATATCTCTGCTAAACACTAAAACAAATACAAAGCAAAGAACTACTGTACAATCACGTCGAATCCTCTCTTTGCCTTCAAGACTAATTTAAGGCAGAGTTTATACCCTTTAAAGTGACAGTGTGTTTTTATGGGTTAAAGGTTGCTTGAAAATTGCACTTCATTAGTAAACACTAAATGCCAGTCCCGCTGCCGTGCCACTTCACCCACATCAGGGCAGACCCGGCTGAAAGAAATCGGGGCAAATGTGCTCGGAAATAAAGCCCCGAGCTGCAAAGTGCTCCAACTAGAGTGCAAGTGGATGAGAGACAACATATAACAGAATATTTTTTGATACGTAGAAGGGCGTAGACCTATAGAGCATTCACACATCAAACAAAAAAGATCTACAGTTTACTAGAGCGGCGTTTGGAAGAGTGTGTCTTCTGCACATTTAATTAGAGGACTAAGAGTTTGTACTTTTATCTTTAAAGATCTTAAAGAAGTTCCTGAAGGAAGAAGTATATATATATATATATATATATATATATATATATATATATATATATATATATATATATATATATATATTTTAGAAAGGTCCTAAAGGTCTTTAAAGAAAAAAGAACAAGACCTCTTGTAGTGTACTTACTTGTACAATTTTGATTTTGGACAGACTTCAAATGAGATATTACTAATTACTCCATAAAAATATGGTAAAGATTATTTCCGTCTTTAGTATTGATTTTAGTACAAGATTTTCACATTTTAGCCGAACCCCGATGACGGACTGTCCAGGGTGTGCCCCTCCTCATGCCTAAAGTCTCCTGGAAAAGGCTCCGGGCTTCCTACGCCCCTGTACAGAATAATCCCTATGAAAAATGAATGAATGAATGAATGAATGGGTCCTGAAGCTGTCCCAAGTAGTTTTGTAGTTTGTATATGGTCTTGATGACATCCTGCAGACGTCTGGGAGATGTCAACAACATCAAGTCAGAGTCACTCATTGTTCAGCAACTAGTGGAGGTAAATTTATCCGTTCTTGTTGTTGGAATCATACTGTAATGCTGTGCACAGTGTAGTGTAGCATTTTTCAAAATATGAGTAATAGTCCAAAATAGTGATATTCCTAATAATATTTTGTAACAAAAAGCTTGGTAAAAAAATTTTTACAAAAAAAAAAAAATGACCCATTTCTGGCTGATGTTAAAATTTCAGGTAATCCAGCTGAATAAAAAAAAAAAGGGAAGAAGTGAGAAGCCAAACGGAAGTAAATACAAGAAAGTGTCACCGTGTGCAGTGTGTCTACTTTCCTCAGAATATATTGCGTGCCATCAGACATAAAGTAAAACAAGCAAGAGACGTGTTGCTTAACATTGACGTTGCCTCATGTCCGGTACAAGCACGATAAACGTTAGCAGCACACGTAGGATGATCGTTTGAGGCTACGGAGGAAGCCCGACTTCCTCTAAACATCCATAAAAATTATATAATGCAACGTTTAGCAAAGCGTCTAGACTGGGTTTTGGGAGAGTTTTGCGGATTAAATGATCATCTCACTTTGTGCTGTTTCTTCATTTTGCTTAGACATCTTCATGAAAATCCATGTTATAACATCAAACATAGCAAACATAGCATCACACCCAACAATCTACACCATAATGAAAAAAAATAAAAACAAATAAAATGCTGTAGTGTCGCCTACTTGCGTCAACCAGGAAAATACTAAATAGGAATTCCAAGAACTAAGATACAGATATTAAGATGGACGTGAGATGGGGCTGCAAGGTAACAGCGCATTTCCTTCTCACTTCCTGTGTTAATATTTACATTTCGCTATGGCAACCACACGCTGCTAACTCGAATACCACGGCTGCAAAGCAACGAAATGTCATAGCAGTGTGAGCCGCAAGTCCCAGAAGTGTGCTTCCTCTCTCTCTTTTTTTTCTCTCTGCGGGTCGATGAGGACAAATGTTTCAAAAGTACTGTACTCACACACTGGATAAACCTCTCACTGTCCAGCCTTTCACTTATTCCTATTTCACAGAGAAGATACAGGTTCTAATATTATAATCGTTAGCTGTTTTAGCTGTTATTACTATATTTAGCTATAATTACAATATTCATTATTGCATTAGAAATTAAACAATGTGATTGAAAACAGTTCTTCAAAAATAAAAAAGGATTGATCTTGCTGTTTTTTGCATTGTATTACAGTATGAGTTTCTATTGTAAAATTATTAGAATTTTTTTTATCATCCATCCATTTACTCATCCATCCAATCATTCATGAATTTATTTGTTCAAAATTCAACTCTTTTATTAAGATATTTCACCCATCCAAAGTTAAATGATACTTCCATCTATGAATTCATCCTTTCATACATTTTGTTATTCATTAATCTTTCCTTTTTCCATGTATTTATTTTATCGTTCCTCCCTCCATATGTTTATACATTCATCCCTCAAATCATCCATTCATTAAACCCCTCTTCCACCTGTTGATCCAATAATCGATGTATTACATTGCATGGATGATGGATGGGTAAATAGATTAATAAATAGATTTTTTTAGTTTAAAGGATGAATGGAAATAGTTAATAGATACGTAATCTCTTCATTCCTCTTAATCACTTATTAACACACCATCCCTTATCATCAATATATCATCTGTAAAGCCATTAAATTATTTCTTAATTATTTCCATACATACATACATACATACATACATACATACATACCATCTAATTATATGTCAATCTATTAATTAATTCATACATTTATTATATCTTTTCATTTTTTCAACTTTCCATCTATTTATTAAACTACCCTTTCATCTATCCATCTAAAATGTATTATTATATTAACCCATCTATTCATCTATTATCCATCCATTAAACTAGTATTTCTTCTATTAAGATTTGTTTAGAAATCTATTAATCTGTTCATCCATCCATGTATTATCCATCCATCCATGTATTATCCTTCCATCAATCCATCCATATATTCATTTTTAAATCTATGTTTTCATTTATCAATATTTTATCCATTAATCTATTTATTCATCCATCCACCAAACATCCATTTATTAATATAGCTTTTTATCTTTCCATCCATTAATCACTTAAACTATCTATTATTCCATCTCTATGCCTATATGTAACACTAGTTTTAAATGTCTTCTGAAAGTTTTTTTTACTATACCCTTTCACCTATGTACAGACAGCATCTATCCTTTCATCAGTTCATTATCTATTCATTAGTCCATCAATCTGTTATGCCTTGCATATATGCATTTCCTTCCTTTTATCAATGCTTACATACATGCCTAGATATTACCCTCCATCCATCCATCCATCCATCCATCCATCCATCCATCATTCCATCCCTCTCTCTGTGTCCATTAGGAGCGTTTCCAGGTGAAGAACCCTCCATCTGCATACCTAAATAAGATCAAGAGTTTCTACCAGGATCAAGGAGGAGTGACACGCAGGGTTGGTCCTCGCTTCATTGTTCTCCTTTGTTTTCTATCAGCATTCCTGGAAGCTTCTACAAGGAGATAAAGTGTTTAATCTAATTTCCGCTCCACAGTTTAAGAAGCGCATTCAGGAATCCACTCAGGTTCTGAGGGAGCTGGAGATCTCTCTGAGGACCAATCACATTGGGTGAGTCTCCCTTGATCTCATTTTGGAACCAAATTGCGACCCTGGAAGAATGTCAACATGATTTATATTCTGTTAACAACTTCTCTATCCTTTTATTCCTTTTGTTAGATGGGCTCAAGAGTTTCTGAATGAAGAGAATCAGGGTTTAGATGTGCTGGTGGATTATCTGTCCTATGCTCAGGGTGATGCACCGTAAGTTCAAATAAATACAGGAAGCATGTATCAAGTTCTTTTGCCATGAAGACCTAAAAAAAGATACTCAATATGACTTTGATTTGCGTTGTGTGCTGCAGGTTTGAGTTGGAGTCAGTGGAGAATGGAGGTTCTGTTCCAGATAACAGGAGGATGTCCGAGAGATCTGTAGAGGATCTGACCAAGAACACCACGATTTCAGCAACGCAAGGCATGACCCGGGCTGCTCGAGCGTTCACAGTCCGGTTAGTTACTTGGAAATTAAAACCTCTAACCTGTCTTGGGTAACTCGTTTATTTTGGTCAGTCAGTGGATCTGAAATGGGACACCAGACACCATCATGTACACATCATTAAAGAATAGGAAAAAGCAAAGGAAGAAGAAGAAATTCTGTCACATATACAGTACACTGAACAGGACACTGAACTCTTTTCCTAATATATCCATGCTGGTAAGGAAGTGGCGGCACAGTGGTCTAGTGGTTAGCACTGTCGCCTTGCACCTCCAGGGTCCGGGTTCGATTCCCGGCCAGGCTTGATTCCCGTCTCTGTGTGCATGGAGTTTGCATGTTCTCCTTGTGCTTGGTGGGTTTTCTCCGGATACTCCGGTTTCCCCCACAGTCCAAAGACATGTAGGTTAGGTTGATTGGCGTTCCCAAATTGCCCGAGGTGAGTGTATGTGTGTATGCCCGGCAATGAATTGGCACCCTGTCCAGGGTGTACCCTGCCTCATGCCCTAAGCCTCCCGAGATAGGCTGCACGCCCCCGCGACCCTGAATACAGGATAAAGCGGTATAGAAGATGAGTAAGTGAGAGTGGTTAGGAAGTTGAAGTCAGAAAGCAGAGTCAACACTAAAGAAGGTTAAGACCCCTTGCTTAGAGATGTAACAGTGGCAGCTTCGTCATGTTGGGACTTGAACCATTGATCTTGGGGTTAATTATTAATGGGCATGTGGAGAAAACCAAGATGGATACTGGCAAATTGTAAAAGTAACCTCGGATTGTAAAGCAAAGACCCTGAACCAACAGTATAAGGAAGCAATGCTAACTGCTGCACCAATGTGTCAATGAAATGTTATATCTACTAAAAATTCTTAATAATAAATCACAGCTACTGTAGTTCCACAGATTTAGCATACACGAATAAAAGTAGCGGCGCAACAGTACACCAGCATGGCTTCTGTTGCAGCGAATGTCTAGATATACAAAAACTACTTTCTAGGAAATTAAAACTAATTTTTTAACCATTATATTACTTTGTAAAAGTAACATAATGTGAATTTTACAGTGTGGAACATATAAAAGACTGAGCGCATTGTTTTTCCTTACACAGAAATGGTATATTTATGTTGTTAAGTATCAGTTTCAAACCTGCTAACAGGCTAAAGCCTAACTATCATACTAGCTAGCTAATGTCCCCATCACACTTCGACAAAGCATCTATTGAGGTTCCCACTGCAGCCCAAAAAAAGAAAATTGAAGAATGCAGTGGGAACGGGGTCAAAATGGAAAATTTAGCAATTATCAAGTTTATCCTACTTCCTAGCCATGTCACAATCAGGTTCTCACTGTGACTCATCTTGTCACTAATTTCCTATCACACAAATGACCACATGCTCACCAGGGATGATGAAATCCAACCATGTTATTACTGTGTCTGACCAGATCGCACCACACTCTTACCAGGCGCTTATTATGCACTAAATGTGTTATTATTGTGTCTGGCATGGACCTCCAGTACCACGGACCTGAAGAGGTCGTTTGACAAATCCTAGTGACTTCCCAATGGCAACTCAACCAGAACCCCATCCAAACTTTTCCGTTTGCACCATGCCTGCAGTATCTTCTCATCTAAGGAGATAAAACTACATATTGCATACTGCATTCATCCAATTTTTGAGGATGTAGTGGGAACATTTTTACATTCAGGCATTTGGCAGACACCCTTATCCAGAGTAATATGTTTTATTTCATTATACATCTGAGTAATTGAGGGTTAAGGGCCTTGTTCAATGGCCCAACAATGGCAACTTGGCGGTCGTGGGGTTTTAACCTGGGACCTTTCAAACCATAGTCCGATAGCCTTAACCACTGAGCTACCCCTAGATCCTTCGTATCCTGGGTCAATGTGGGAGGTTTTCGCTGAGTTCAGCAACATGATATGGCCTCCGTACTGTAGATCAGGCTTGTTTGTTCGCTGTAATCCACGGATGTTTAATCGGATTGGGATCTGGGATTGGGTTTAGAGGTGGATCATTGGCCTTGGGCTCTTTTCTATCATGGCCAGAATTGATTTGTTTCCACAATTTGTGCTGCATTGGCTTTTCTGTGAGGTCAGACCAGACGGGGACGCCGTTGGTCCCCGTGGGCATGGGTGAGCCTTGGGTGCCCACGATCCTGTCAGTAGTTTACTGGTATATATCTGATTAGCTTTACTGCAGCTATATAATTTTCCGGATCCTCATTATTCTCTCTTTTCCCCCTCAGGCTGACTAATCTGACACATGGCAGGAAATCTCTGAAAAATCGCTTAAGCCAAAGAGATGATGTACATGTTTGCATTATGTGCCTGCGAGCTATCATGAACTATCAGGTACGTAAATAACACACAATCACTTTATTATACTACTTATTAATACTTTAAACTCAATCATGCCTTTTTGTATTTTGTATTCGTGCATACCGCAATCCTTCATCCTTGCATAAGGACTGTTTGTAAAAATAATTTCTGTATCTATTGTTTAATTTTTTTTGGTTGTCTTGGACAGTCTGGCTTCAACCTTGTAATGACGCACCCTCGCTGTGTGAACGAAATCACACTCAGTCTCAACAACAGGAACCCCAGGTACCCCAGGAACTAATATCCACATCTGTCTGTTTACACTTGATCTTTCTCTGTCAATGCTGGAACTATTTCACACCGTGTATTTTCTTGTGTAGGACAAAAGCCCTCGTGTTGGAGCTGTTGGCTGCCGTGTGTCTCGTTAGAGGTGGACATGACATCATTATCTCAGCATTTAACAACTTTAAAGATGTAAGAATAGGTCATATACTTCCCCCCTGAAAGTAGCTGATTCTTTAGATTCAAGATTGAAAATGAAGTGACTTTCAACTAAATTGCGCAACACCCTGCTTGGGTTGCCTCATGTGATGTGTAACAGTCCTAAAGTTGTGAAAGATTCCAGGGCATCTGACTGAGATCCAAGATGTGTAACATTTCCTTAGCAACTGCCTGGTCAGGGTCGCGGTGCTTTCATTAACAGTAGGTGATTAACTAACAGACGGAGCTGAGACCAATTATGATAAAAATAACATTTTTTGTTCTATTGGCAGAGAATTTTGTTTCTTTCAAGAAATAAATTGCTAAAAACTAACAAAATGATCTGACAATAGAACAAGACATTTTTGCTTGCAATTTCAATAACATTTGGTCACAACTAAGCATAATGATCTTACATTTGCTTTGTTGAAATCTTATTTTGAGTATGGTTAAGTATTACATAGATAAGTTTGGATAGATTCAGGAATATTTCACTTCCTAAGATGTATTTTTTTTTTTTGGCTGTAGTGGCATTCCTAGGGTTTTCCACAAAAAAAGTTACTTTTGACTATCTTTTATGATCTCATATTTTTATCTCTCTGATATCATAACAAGTGAAATATTCTTAAATCTAGAAAGCCAGACTTGATCTATAATAACATCTATATTTTCTTACAAAAAGATTACAATCATAAATATCATCTTAAAAATATAAGATTATTAAGCTTATTTCTAATCAAAATTTACTATAAATTTTAAGCAAAAAATGCATTGTTTATAGCCAAATAAAATCCCACTAGTATTAGCAATTTATTTCCTGAATAAAGCAAAATTAGGCTTACAATTTCAGTGACATTTGACTAATAATAAGCTTTATTTATTGTAATCTTATTTTAAGAAATGATAGTTTTGGCTAGATTAAAGAATATTTCACTTACTTATATATATATATATATATATATATATGCGTGAATATATGCGTGAATATATGCGTGAATATATATAAAACATACAGGGAGCGGCCCATACTTAATATTCATGTTCAATGTATTAGAAATATATCTTATGAATAGGCTCTGCAACCTGTGTGTCTAAATAGGGTACTCAGATTTTTTTAAGAAAAAAAAATTTATTCTATAATATATCAAGCCCTCTCTCCCTCTCTCCCTCTCTCGCTCTCTCTCTCTCTGTCTCGCTCTTTCTCTGACAGGTGAGTGGAGAGAAGAACAGGTTTGAGAAGCTTATGGAGTATTTCAGCAGTGACGACAGCAACATTGACTTCATGGTTTGTTTCTTACCCCATTGTTGCACTTCTTCTATAACACATGGATATATACCCAACATCTGGTTATACCTTACAACATTATATATACAGTACCTTACAACTCTGAACTTCTCATTTTCTCAAGAATAAACTCATTATTATTATTATTATTATTATTATTATTATTATTATTATTATGTACCATTGAGCCCCCAGTGAGGGGAATGGTGGCTCAGGCGCCTAAGGCTTTATGTTAGGTAGGATCTGGTTTTGAGCCCGGCTGTCAGTGGCTTGCCACACCCCATACTACCCAGCCACATGCGGTCCCAAGCCCGGTTGGAAAAGCGTCGGGTTGCGTCACGAAGGGGATCCGGTGTAAAACCAGATCAGATGGTCTGCTGTGACGGGAGCAGCTGAAAGAAAATCTTAAACCATCGATCCTTCTGCATTTCTATTAATATTACCAAAAACAGCATTAGTTTATGTATCTTGTTTGATGTGAGTTGTCGAATCAAGTGCACTTCTTATTGTCACTCTTGCGTTGCAAAGAAGATAATAATACAAATATTCCAAAATTTACTCATGATGTTATTCCTTTGCCAGCATCATTACAGTAATTTCAGTTGCCATGGTGACAGTTGCCAGTAACAAACCGCTGCTACCGCACCTTGTGATGTGTCTCACTTCTTCCCACGTGTTCTCTCTCTGACTGTAGGTGGCGTGTATGCAGTTCATCAACATTGTGGTTCACTCGGTGGAAAACATGAATTTCCGGGTACACCTTCAGTACGAGTTCACGCAGCTCGGTCTCGATCAGTATTTAGAGGTGAGTTCAGATCGCTTTCACCCAGCTGTGGCTTCTCACAACGCTATTTATACAACACTGATTTATACTTTAAGAAAAGCAACTTTGTTCTCACGAAAAGTCACCAGACAAAGTTCCTCCTGTCAGTCAGAGGAGATGTTAAGTCACTGAAACGAATAAAAGCATTCTGCACATTTCTGCATAAAATATATTATAAGAAGGACGCACAATAATGTAGTTATAAACACTGTGGCCTCGCACCTCCTGCATCAAGTCTACTGTGTGTGTATGGAGTTTGTATGTTCTCCCCGTGCTTAGTGGGTTTCCTCCAACAGGCCAAAGACATGCAAGGTTCCCCCTAGTGTGTGAATAAGTGTCAAAGTCAGCCATAAATAGGGTTCTCAATAGGGTTTAGATCTGAAGCCACTAACAAACATGGTGACTTTGCATGGTTAAAGATGTCCAGCTGTTATCACTTTTGTACTCACTTTGGTTGCCAGCTGTATGTTGAGTTATTTTCAGAGGACAGTAAATCTGTACTGTTATACAAGCTGCACATTGACTACTCTAAAATATGTCCAAGTTTCATTTCTGTAGTATTGTCCTTTGAGAGAAAATACTAAAATATTTTGCTGAAATTAGAGGGGTGTACTTACTTTTGTGAGTGGTGGTTTTCGACTTTTTAATATTGAACTACAGGTATACCTCCAAAGCACTAATAACCGATGGAATAATAACCAAGGGTGTTAAAGTCCACATAGACATCCAATTTGGAGAATCCACCCTCAAAGCCACTGTGAATTAGCGGTTACTATAGAAACGATGATGCGTTTAAAGACATTGATATAAACCTGACAGCAAGACAAATCATCACTTTTGTGTGTATGTACATTTATGTATGTGCATGTGTTTTCTCAGTCCTTGAAGTTGACAGAGAGCGAGAAGCTGCAGGTTCAGATCCAGGCGTACCTGGATAACGTGTTCGACGTGGGCGCTTTGCTGGAGGACGCAGAGAACAAAGGAGGACTAGTGGAACATCTGGAGGAGCTGCAGGAGCACAACGCACAGGTGAGGTTGAGTTTGAAAGGTGCAAACATTTTAAAAGGGCTGTACATAGTACAGTATTTGGAAACTTCTGGGAGGCCGGCGTTTCAGGCTGAAGCAGGCGGTCTGATATAAGTACATTAGTTTGTAGAAATTAGTAAAATTAGTAGAATTAGTAGAAATAATGCCAGCCGAAAAGCAAACAAACAAACAAACAAACAAACAAACAAATCAAAAGTCCCGGTTTGACTTGAACGCCCCTTTCATATCTCTCTATCTAGCTTTATGGTTCCCAGTGCTAGACAGTTTTCAAATTAGTGTCTGTCACAGCTTTACGGTCCAGGACACCGTGATGACCCTGGACAAGGGCCGAGCCGGACAGTTTTACGGATCGAGACGTCTCCATGGTTACCGCCTGATATTTGAGACGTGACGTACTGGCTAAATTGTTCACAGCAAGCACGACAAGAAACAAAACTTAATTCTGCAAAACGGACTGTGTGCCTCTGTCATGCACTATTATAATCTTTTTTTCGAGGAAATATACGCTTCTCTGCTTTCTCGGAAAAAGACGCAAGCACTTGTTAGCAGGTCCTGTCGCTCTGCTGCATGTCAGATTTCCCCAGATGAACATTGACATTTGGGGTCCACCTTGTGGAGAACAGAAATTTTATATTAGTTCATGCAGCATTTTGCAATTATTGATGCTATTAGCATGAAGTTTGAGGTTTAAAAGGGTAAATTCGGTCTGCTAAGATTGTATCTTGGTCCTGTTTCCCAAAATGTAACCGGATTGATGTATGAAAAAGGCATGATCATGATCAGATACACATGATGAATAAATGAGGGCATTTGAGGAAGAGGAAGAGAGAGAACGTGGCCTTATAAAGTCAGATAATAAGAACAATTTGAGGCGATATAAATCCTGCAATAAGAGCTCATTCGTGCTGAATTATGTATGAGTTCAGTCTCTGATCCACATGCAAATGAACACGGAGGCAACCTGATTGATTAACGTAGTGACCGGTCCTATACAAAGTCCATTTCTATACAAGTTGTGTGAGAATGTGCTCTTATATGACTTGTGTGTGTATGTGTGTGTGTGTGTGTGTGTAGCTGAGTGCTAAGCTGCAGGAGTATGAGAATGGAGCCATGGAGAAAGTGGCTGAACTCGAGCAGCAGCTCATGCAGGTCACTAAAGAGTCAGCGATTCTCAAGGTACCGTACAGCTTCCTCTCCGTCTGTCTCTCTGTCACACTGTCTCTCACTCGGTCTCGTTCTCTTTCTCAGACTTCATCACGCTGTCTGTCTCTCTCCGTCTCTCTCTACCATGTGCCTGAGCATGTTTAGAAGCAAAAACATGAACTGAAGGGCTGTGTTTTAAGCCACCTTCACTCACACGGAGACACCTTGTCTCTCTCGTCTTCCTTCCCGTGTCTCAGGAGAGCTTGCGGGAGTCATGCGCTCAGGTCAGCGCTTTGCAGCAGCGTGAGCGCGAGCGTGAGATCCAGAGAGAGCGAGAGAAGGAGCAGGAGCGCGTGTCTCAGCCGAGAAGACAGAGCGTTGAGAACAGGGACGCCGAGGAGCAGAGGGACAGCAAGCTCGAGGTAAAACTGAGGGAGCTGCAGGACAAAGGTTTGGTGAGGCTCGAGAGGACGTCCTCGGGGTCCCTGGACATTGAGGTCATCCCCGTGACTGTGGTGCAGACCGTTCTTGCTGGTGGCACCGAAACGGGTACGAATCAGATTCACTGTGGAGCTTCCGGGGTTTTTATTCTAATGATTGTTTCATGATTTGAAGAAAAGATCTAAATCTTGTTTAATGATCCACAGACTCAGCACCAGCCAATCTGGCTGCTCCGTCGGCAGCTCCTCCTCCACCTCCGCCTCCTCCTCCGCTACCTGGTGAGGAAGCTTCTCCCGCCGCTTCTGCCGCGCCTCCACCCCCACCTCCACCTCCTCCTCCTCCTCCTCCAGGGTGTGGAGGCCCGCCTCCACCACCTCCTCCTCCTCCTCCAGGTGGAGGCCCGCCTCCTCCCCCGCCCCCACCTGGGTGTGGTCCGCCTCCTCCACCAGGAGCCGCTCCTGCGGCCGAAACAGGTAAAGACGCCTTATACACAATCCGACACACCCGCGCATGAAAAAAAAGAAGACACATAAATATAAATACCCTGGTTTTTTTTCTTTTCTTCATTTTGGTGCAAAAGTTAAGAGCAGAAAGCCGATCCAGACTAAGTTCCGCATGCCGCAGCTCAACTGGCAGGCTCTGAAACCCAACCAGTTGGAAGGAACTGTGTTTAAAGAGCTGGATGATGAGCATCTCTTACAGGTGAGGTGGGGGAGAGGAGGCAGAAATTATAATATTTTTAAAAAAAAAATCTTAAAATGATATTTTACATGTAATTAAAATTATCGAAGAAGAGTTTCCTTAAATGTTTTTTTTTTTGTAAACTAATAATGTAGAATACAACAATAATTATATATTTCTTCATTTATTTAAAATTTTAATTTTAAATATACTGCATTTATTATAACTTCAAACTTTATTTATTAGTATAGCATGAAGTCATTAAACAACGTACTATAATATAATATAATTTATTCATCTATAATTTATATTTCAAATCAATATTATTTCTAATGTTTTGATGTAGAGTCGTTTCGTAGCATTTTTTATAATCCATGTGTTAATATATTTACAATTTAAATAAGATGAATATTTACTTTTATACATAAATATTAATAAATATTATTATTGGCCAATGCAATTAATTTTATTCAATGATAAAACAATACAATTATTTTAAATATTCAGGATAAATTGCTGCTCCAGTTTTTTTCATTTACATATTTTGTATTTTAAAACACAAATAATGAAATATTATTCATAATATAACATAATATAATAATATATATGTTTTATAACTAGTAATATTTACTAATATTTTCATGTTGTTTACTAATTCATAATGTCAAACTTCAAAAGGTTCATAACTATAAAGACTCCTCTCTGATGGCTTTTTAAGGTTGCGATTCAGAAATTGTAAGGTCTTAATAAGTGTGTGTGTGTGTGTGTGTGTGTGTGTTAAGCTGTTACAGTACTTATTGCTCTGTGTGTTTCTCCCTCACAGGAGTTGAACATGGACATGTTTGCAGAAAAGTTTAAGACGAAGGCTCAGGGTCCTCCAGCTGATCTCTCCAAGATGAAGGTGAAGGCTCAGAAAGCTCCCACTAAAGTTTCTCTTCTGGAGGCGAACAAGGCCAAGAACCTGGCCATCACCCTGCGGAAGGCGGGCATGAGTCCCGACGCTATCTGCACCGCCATCCAGACGTACGTAGAGCACCGAGCTCGCAGATTTAAACCGGGCTGAGGTTTTAATCATACACCAGTTTAACCTGTGCTGAAAGGGTTAATGTGGGATTTCATCAAAATAATAATTATTTTTACTTATACTGTATGTCATTATCAAATACAAATTTTATTGGATTTTAATTTTTATTCATCAGTCTCAGTAATATTCTTATCATGATTGTGACCAAAGATAGGAAAAATAAGTAAATAAATAAATTAATTAATGGCTAAAGATAACATTAAAGTAAAATTATACAAAAAGTAACATATATATTAAAGTAAAATTTACAGGCTTACAAGAGAAAATATAAAATAAGAATATAATTGTTTGTCTTTGGTAGAAAAATGTTTAAAAATTCAAAAATAATCTTTCAAATTCAACATTTTTTGTTTTATGTAAAAGTTACACATAAAACTACGCAATAGCAGTTGGGAGAACACCGTCTCGACTTCCTGACTTTATTCTCCCTCTTCCACCCTCAGATATGATCAGCAGGCCCTGAGCCTGGACTTCCTGGAGCTCCTGGAGCGCTTCATCCCTTCTGATTACGAGATGAAGCTGCTGCAGAACTACGTGAAGGAGGGACGTCCCCTGGAGGAGCTGACCGAGGAGGACCGCTTTATCATGAACTTCGGTAAAATCCCGCGCCTCGCTCAGCGAATCAGCACGCTCACCTTCATGGGCAACTTCCCCGAGATGGTCAAGCGGATGCAGCCGGTCAGTACAGCAGCGTTAAACCACGAAGTGATCTGCATTGGATGTGTATTCAGAGTGTGTGTACAAGGTCGGTCATAACTTCTCATCCTTGTTTCCGTAGCAACTGAACTCCATCATCGCGGCATCCATGTCGCTAAAGTCTTCCAGTAAGCTGAAGAAGATCTTAGAGGTGAGTGCTGTCAATCAAAATGTTTCAGGTCTTCTCTATACCGTGAATTACTTATTAGAATGAGAATTATTCGAATAATTTATTAGAATGCATAATAAAAAAAAAAAAAAAAACTTTCAGTACTATATATAGACAGTAATTATTGTTTTTTTTTTATGTCTGATGTCTGAGGTTTATGGAAGGAGTCTCCAGTGTCAGCACCTTGTTACCATAATTAAAAAATGATATAAATACAGCATTAACTATTAACGTTTTTTAATGTTAAATTAAATATTTTGATTCTAAACATTTCCCCCGTAGATCATCCTGGCTTTCGGGAACTACATGAACAGCAGTAAGAGAGGCGCGGCCTACGGTTTCCGTCTGCAGAGTCTCGATCTGGTGAGTTCTGACCTTAGAGCAGCTTCTGAATCATAGCTTAAGCTTTGAGATGTTTCTGGACGCTGCTTTATATTATAGATCTCTTATCCAAAAATAATAATAATAATAATAATAATAATAATAATAAGACCCGGTTTAAACTGGACACAGTGGACAATGAGGCGCCTGGGATAAATATGATGAAACGGATGTAAAAGCAACAAATCAGGCCATAACCTTTTGGTTAATCGGAACGTTTTATGAACTTTCTCCAATAAAATTACTAATGCAAGGGTATAAGCACTGTGAAATTCCATCAGTTAAGTGTAATAAGTCCGAACATTTTGTGACTCACTAGGTATGTAAGTGTCATAAATCAACGCCTGGCTGATTATAGAAAAAAAAACCTGTTATTAATCATGTATATTTCTATATATAATATTGTATACATAGGTTTATGGTTAAGACAAACATCAGCCGAACATATAAACGGCATCTTATTTTCTTCTCTCTTTCCCTTGTCTTTGTTAGCTCTTAGACACCAAGTCCACCGATCGCTCTCAGACTCTGTTGCACTTCATATCTAGCATGGTGCATGAGAAATACCCCGAGCTGGCCGCCTTCCACACCGAGCTGCACTTCATCGACAAGGCTGCTCTAGGTACGAGCTCTGAGCTCCTACACACACACACACACACAAACACCTCTTCCTCAAGTGTAGCCATGTGAATAATAACCAGGGAGCTCGATACTAATTAAATTTTATTCAAATCATAAACTTTATTGCTTTTTTTATGATGAGATGGTAGAAATAAAATGTCATGCATTATATATATATAAATAAAAAAACTCTCTTTTCGTCTCAGTGTCTCTGGATAGTGTGCTTCAGGACGTTCGCTCGTTAGAGAGAGGGATGGAGGGAACCAAGAAGGAGTTCATGGTGCAGGATGACATCGTGGCACTGAAAGACTTTGTTAAGGTCAACAGTCCGGTCCTGGACTCGCTAGTTAAAGACGGCAAGACGGCGCAGGTGATAATAACACACCTATTCGTTATCTCGGACACATTTCCATGTACAGTACTGTATAGCTCAATGGATTGACGAATATAATCTGATCTACTCGGTTGTTCCACGTCCTCTCCACTAGGAGGCGTATGTTTCAGTAGTGGAGTATTTTGGGGAGAACCCGAAGACCACACAGCCCTCCATGTTCTTCCCTCTGTTTGTCAGATTCGTTAAGGCCTACAAGGTAAGAGTGATGTGAGCTCTGGGTGACAATGAAAGACACAATTAATAAACACCTTTAGTTAACCTTGAAAGCTGAAATATTTAATGTTGAACACATTTGGGGAACAAAAATAAAAATATTCTTGATTCCTGATGTAAAAACGATGAAAATTGGTATTAATATTATATTGTTTTCAAAATAATTAAATAATAAAGTTACATTTGCATGAAAAAAAAAATCATGCAACAAAAAAAGGTGTGCTGTTATCGGAAACTCATCAAAGATGAACTCAACGTGATGCGACCCTGAGTTAATATTTGCGCCCCCAATTTTTACTATTATTTTTCCGTAACAGTTCTTACTATAACGTTTTATTCTTTGTATTTTACAGCAATGTGCCTTACATTTAAAACATAAAGTTATTTCGGAAATATTTTTCGGAAAAAATTATTTCCGATAACAGCACAACTCTTTTTGTTGCTTTTTGGTGCATTAATTTTTTTTCATGAAAATGTAACTTTATTATTTTAATATTTTGAAAGCAATATAATATATGGTTTTACTTATTTTTGTACTATATTTTTACTGTATCATATACAAGTACAACTATACAGTTATATACAGCCATACAAGTGCTGACACTGGGAACTCCTTTCATAGATATTAAGCATTTTTCATCTTATATTTTTGTTTTTTGCTAAATAGCATTTTTATGCCATTTGTTTACTTTTAATCTTCGATTATTCGTCTATTTGTGAGCTGTCAATCAGTTGGAATTGATGTCCTTAATCAACAACTTCTAACCAATGGGTATTACCACACTCGGGGTTGAGCTGTTGCTCTGAATATCAGCACGACTAACTAACTAACTGTGACTGGCGGAGGTGGCGACTGACATTTAGTGTAATTAACAGAGCTAAAAGTAGTTTTAAATTCTTACTGAAACTATGCAGCCAAAAGGCCCGGAGAATAAACCTAACCTGAGGAGGTGAATCAAAAACCTTAGAAATTTTCCTTTATATTTCCACTTATTCTGCTTTAGAATATCAACCCTAGTTAGATTTGCACATTTGGCAGACGCTCTTATCCAGAGTTTTTATCTCATTAAACATCTGAGCAGTTGAGGGTTAAGGGCCTCACTCAAGGGCCCAACAGGGAAAACTTGGTGGTTGTGGGGTTTGAACCTGGGATCTTCCGAACCGTAGTCCAATGCCTTAACCACTAAGCTACCCCTGACCCTGACTCACTCGCTAACTGACTAACTAACTGACCCAGTTAATTAACAATAGTAGAACACCTGTGATGCAGAGTGATACATACTGTATAGTTAAACGTCCCAGTGCTGTTGTGCTATTTATCGGCACTCGTGGATTGCCTCTGATTCAATCAGATTAAATGGTTTTAAAAAACGTTGTTTTTTTTTAGGTGCTTCATAAATTAGTTTTCTGAAACAAACATCACCTAGAACTCAAGTCCCTTCAACAAAAACACTGGCTTTTTAGGATTGTAGTTATTTAGTAAAACATTATTAAACTAGAAGTTTTTTCTCTTTTAGAGCATTTGGAAAATACGCTCTGCCAAATTGCTATTTCTAAATAATCATACATTATAATGTACAATACAGTAAGTATTTTATTAAATCTAGTCTAAAAGTTTGTTTGATTAACAGTTCTCCACAATGTTATTGTTTTTTTTTTTTTTATGTTTTTTTTTTTTTTCCAATTGCATAACATTGAATATTGATGTCATTTTTAATAGGAAGAAGTATTATTTGTGTAAATTTGTATTTACTTTGTCATAATTGCCTGAGCGGAATCTTCTTCCTAGTAAAAAAAAAAAAAAGTAAAAACAACAGAAAGACTAAAAACAAACATCTTCATGATTACGTGGTCTCTGTCCATGATAGCAAGCCGAGCACGATAACGAGCAGAGGAGGAAGCAGGAGATGGCGGCCGAAGAACAGAGCACGCCCTCGCCGAAGAAAAAAGAGAGCACGCCGCAGAAGGTCAGCCTCACTTCCACGTCTTTTCCTTTACTTCGATGTAAAAAAATAACTTCCAGGACAAAGGTTCGTTGATCTGCTCTCACAACATCTGTTCTTACCATCAGGGTCCCATGATGCCGAAGATGCCTCAGATGGATCTGATAGCCGAGCTGAAGAAGAGGCAGGTGAAGCCGCAGGTCACTGACGGAGCCATCGAGGACATCATCACGGGTAACAAGAACTACATGAGCACCTCTTACTACATTACGTATCACAGTTATACAATTTTTTTTTAAAATGAGATAAGCATCATGTCAAATAATGGTGAAATCAGAAATGTACATCCTGTGTGTGTGTGTCATTCTTTTGTCCCATCAGATTTGAGAAACTCTCCGTACCGTCGAACGGACGGACGAAGACCTGCGCAGCGGCAAGAAAATTAACCCCGTTATTCCCGGTCCCACGACCAACCTAAAACTAAACAGTGTTATAGCTTGTATTAGGGTTATTATACAGTAACTTGCACCAGACTTCAAATTCTTAAATACACCCATATTAAATATATATATATATATAAATACACATAAATACCCATCCAAATTACACACTAACAGAGACATCATACACACACTCATACGATCATCCTTATCACATATTATTATTATTATTATTATTATAATTATATATATATATTAACTATATTATTATTTTTTAACCTTGTATTACATTTTGAATGGCTGTACATAAATAATGATCTGGTTAATGATCTGAACTGTTTCATATCACCCGGCGTGCATATACTTTTGGATTTAATAGAGCCGTGGTGACATTCATGTGAAAAAAAAAAAAAAAAAAGACAAGGTGTTTTTAGGAAAAGATCACTGTATTAGAAGATAAAGTAGACATGAATGTCTTGTGCTAAACCATTAAAAAAAGCTCTGTTCAGCAATAAAAGAAAGTGTTTAAAAGCAACATTTTGCAACAACTGCACACGAAGCTATTAAAGTCAGCCGAAACTGTAAATGTTTCAGATCGCCGCATACTCACCTCCACCGAGACTGCAAGGAACTGTAAAGAAACACCGGGGGTGAGGTGTGAATACTGAATGGATAATACTGCAAAACTTTATGATTGTATAAAATATAATGGGCTCAGATTGAAATCCGTTTAACGAGAAGAATATAAAAGTGATCGAGATGTTCTGAAGGAAGCTCCAAGGTCCTCTGTGCGTGTCCACCACCTCTACAGGAACTTCAGGAAATACAGTTTATAATGAAATAATACAGTATAAATTATAATATAACAAGACAAGGAGCGTTCAAGTCAAACCGGGACTTTTGATTGCGCAGAATAATAGAACACAGTCATGAGAGTAAAACTCTTTCTATAGTCCCCTGCTACAATAATGCACCTGGATTCTAATCGAATGCATGTTGTTGTTGGTCTTTCGGCTGTTCTGTTGAGGAGTCGCTATAGCGGAGCATAGGATGGAACAGCACACAACTTGGAACAGGTTTTATGCTAGATGCCCTTTCTGACGCAACCCTCCCATTTTATCTGGGCTTTGGACCAGCACTGCATCCAGCGGCTTGGGTTTGGGCATAGAACATTGGGTGGGAATTGAACCTGGGCCTTCTGCATGACAGATGAGAAACCTACCAATGAGCCAAAAATGCACATACTGTAGTCTAATCAAATGCATGTAAATGTATAAATTCATAGCTTTTTAAAAATTTAGATAGTTTACATAGCTTGTAAAAGAAGGAAAAAGACAATGCTTTCCTTTCTTCATTAGTTACTAATCTGTGCGGATCCATTCATCCATCCGTCCACTGTAGGAACCTTTGTAGTCCAACTAGTGACCGTGGAGCCCAGTGGATTTATTATTGGTACCATTTGTGGTGGGACTTCCAGCCGACCTTTACGGACTACAGATGTTTTTTGGAACACCAATTAACCTTATGTCTTTGGGTTGCGGGAGGAAACCGGAGTATCCAAAGGAAGTCCATCGAGCACGGGAAGAACATGCATGCAGACCCCGCGGCGGGAATCGAACCCGGGACCTGGATGTGCGAGGCAAGACTGCTAACCACTAAGCCACTGTGCCGCCAATCTGTGCGAATATGAAATTATAATTATTATTGTTTTAAATTCATTTTATCACAAGTCCCGGTTTGACTCGAACGCCCCTCGACATAATAATAAAATTGTAAATGTCTGCTTTAAGACCACTGGTAACAGCGCTATACAAATAAAACTATAAATAATTTTTTTAATTTATAATTATAAATTTTTTAAATAATTTGTCAGGGTGCCAATAATTTTGAAATGATCAGGTTTGACTCCTGTCAGACAACAGCAGGAATCGTGGACGCACCCAAACTGTAATGTGTATCCATACGAATCCAGGATTATTATTGTTTACAAGGTGAAGCGTCAATTAAAACAAAGAAATGAAAATCTCAACAAATGCAATAATAATAATAAAAAAGAATAATCATTTAAAAAAATCAGGCACGGAAACATGGTAGTAGAAGAGAGCTGGAGTTTATTAGACACACCACCACCACCACAGCAAGTATGTACAAAATAATTTCAGCTCTCCGAACTCCTCGTACAGGGGTGTAATGTGTCTAGTTTCACATTTATTCGTCGCTGGCATCCACACCGATAAATTAGCGTCTTCTTTTCTTCAGTATAGGCATCTATATTTATACATCCATAGATTATTTATATAGAGATCTAGATTTCTTAAAGAGGTGTTGGGTTATATCAGACTACTCTAGAGGAAGGAGGGCCACGCTACGGACTCTACGCCGTGATCGGTGGCCGAATCCTTCTGTGACACACACACACACGCACACGCACACACACACACACACACACACTCGGCAACTGTCAATCAAATCTGGTTACCACGTCACCACAGGTTACAGTAAGACTGGACATGCCTTCGCCACGAACATATCTGAAGTATAAAAAGTCACTTTTTCCTACTTTAAACTCTAAACTTTATTTTTAAATAATTATTCATGTTATAATTATTATTATTATTGTTGTTGTTTTTACATCTGTGCCTTTCTATAGTCTCTCTCTTATTTTTTCATAAAACATGTAGACAACTTTATTTATTTATTTAGTCTTTTTTAAATTTTTTTTTAAACAATGGCACCGTGCGACTGCTTTTATGCTTTTATAATATACATGCATTGCTAATTATTTTTTATTTAATAAATACTTTAGAACTTCGACTTTTTAAATAAAACTTTTTTTTTTTTGTTTCCTGGACATAACTTTTTAATTTTTTTGTTTTTTTTTTGCATATAACTCTAAGAACAATGCGTTTTATTTACATACTGTAATATCTGTTAATCTTTTCCTTTTTAGTCTAGATTTCCGATGCCAAGTTTTCCAAACATCCACATGTCAAGTAAAAGCTTCCTAAAAGGGATAAAAGTTCAAATCATCTACAGTACACGTCGTCAAGTTTTTCATGTGCTGTCATATTGTCTGTGCTCTTTGTTAGCTGAAAGGACGGAATCGTACGTTAGCTAGACATAACGCTTAAACTAAGTCTCTTTCGCCGCAGGATAATACACACATGCACTTCTTCGCGTTATTATTATTATTTTTTTTTTTGCAATTAGAACTCGGTACCAAAAAAAACCGCAAACTCGAACCTTTTTACAGTTCCCAGTTACGGCAAGAATGGAGAGAGAGAGAGAGAGAGAGAGAGAGAGAGAGAGCTCTATCTCCGGTCTCACAGTTTCACCAGTCACACTGACTCTACTATCGTTTGTCCGGCTGTTCTCGAATTCGCCCAACATTTCCCTAACGTTTTTCACACACAAGAACTGATATAAAATCGGTATTAACAAAACTGCAAATTGCACAATCATCTAAAATGATAGCAACTCTATATTACATCGAAGTCATACTGTACATTTAGATCAATATTTTCAACTCAATATATAAAATGTTTTTTTTTTTCCTTCTCATGAATAAATAATAAAGGTAGTGTGATGTGAAAGTTGTAATTACACGTCTATAAAAAAAAACAAACAAAAAAAAAAACCAAACAAACAAAAAAGCTGTACAAAGCAATTACAGTTAATAGAAAACAACAACAACAAAATAAAAAAAAAAAAAAAAAAGGTTTGCATCATTGATTTGTTTAGGGACAATTGTATTACCTATGTTAAAACAAAACAAAACAC
The DNA here is from genome assembly GCF_024256425.1 of Clarias gariepinus. Classification (NCBI taxonomy): domain Eukaryota; kingdom Metazoa; phylum Chordata; class Actinopteri; order Siluriformes; family Clariidae; genus Clarias; species Clarias gariepinus. The sequence continues at coordinate 6,326,210 of NC_071115.1, forward strand.
CAAAAACACACATAATACATATTACATTCATTACGAGCTAAAGCTAAAGCTAATCACAGATATCATAATGCAAATTGTGATATCCTTAAACATGATTTTTTTTTTCCTTTCTCTCTAGTTGTCTGGAATTTAGGGATTTGAGACCTCCTTCGGCTCTCCATGATTTAAAGGTGCTAACACCTTAAGCGTTAGTGCTACACGGTGTGTGTGTGTGTGTTGAGGTGACAGACAGTAATGGACAGAGCTACACTTATGGAAATCGCCAAGCTTCAAGTACAGCATTCTGAATTATGATGCTTTGTGGATCAAACTGACTTATATTCATTCCAGATAAATGTTACATATTGATCCTCGTTCTGTGAGCATTCTGATTGATTTACGGTTTTACTCCTAGGGTCTTTTTAGAGAACGTCATTGATGCAAAACAATATAAAACTAGCAAACCAAAAGCCTACACTTTGAATGCAAAAAAAAAAAAAAAAAAAAATCATAAATCGACCTAGGTTCTCTCTGATTTGGATCTGCTGCGGGCGGATGGATGTCTTTGGCGTTTTCTTTGTTCGAAGCCTGGCAGTGAAGAAGCAAAATCACCCGGTGCCTTTAAAGATGACATAAAAGCCACCTGCCAATCATGCAGTTGGTTCAATTCATCCTGTCAGGCTCTCTAAAGGCCACACATCAAGAGCTCTTTCGCTCCCTCAAGAAAAAGCTGCACACGGAGCAGAGCTTTGTTTCTCGCTTCTTTCCCAGAAAAAATGGCAAAGGCGTTCGCCTACTGCCAGGCTGAACTGAAGCCAGAAGAGCCAGATTTGTTTCCTGTAATTAAGTTGATTTCTCTTGTGGAACGGAAATTCTTCCAAAGCTGTGGTTTTTTCACCAAAAAAAAAAAATAACCAACACACTCAAACACGTGTGCTAATCTCTCCTCCGGCAGCCTGCTGCTCTCACGGGCCCAACTCGCAGGCCATTGTTTTCATCTTCGCCCCGAGACAAATCAATTTCCAACACTCGTTACGTCAAACAGCTAGAAAGAAAAAGCGTATTCTCTTAACACTCTACTTTTCTTTCTATTAACTTCTTTGAAAGCAAGACTGAAAACCATGTCCATGACACCACCTCCTTTCTCAGATTTAAGAGTTACTGAGTCCTGAGATTAACAGCAGAGTGGATCCTAACGAACAGAATGTTCCAATTTTTTTTCCTTGCTTCTACCAAACCCTGTTTTGACGCTCAGTTGGACAAAATTCCTAAACATTGGCTGCATTTTGAGCCTTTTATGTTTTCTGCTCATTAGAATCTCTGAGGTTGATCCGGACAAATTCTCTAAACGCTACACCAATCCAAACCAAACACTGGATGAATGAGTGACGAGAAGCAGGAACAAGTTGACCCAATGGACTGACCCGATTTCTTCCGATTGCTTCGATCAACTTAGTCTGAACCAAGTGCTTGAATATGAGAATAACTTTTGAATCTATAGTCCAGTGTGATTGTAAGGATGGCAAAACCTCCACCAAATCTATTTGCTTTTCTTTTCTACATCCTTCTATATATATTAAAAAAACATACCTTCACATTGTGCATCGTGGCAGTGCCCAAGGGTAAAACAAATTGTGCCGATCTTGTGCTGATTGTCAGACACAATCATTGTATTTCATGCCTTGAAAAAAAAAGTATGGTTGTCAAAAATATCTCTTTAGATTTTGCTGGTTGTGCTTTTACGGCGGGTCTACATCTACACCTCTGTCATGGATTAATGTGCCTCACATAAGCTTTCGACATTCGGGCAGCTCTTCTAAAGCAACGACACCAACTGCAACTTTCTCAACCTCCTTACTCTGAAAACAACTTACATCCCAGAATCCATCTGTTGCACTTGTAACTTTGTGCCAAATTTGAAGAAATATTGAAATTAGCCATATAAACACTATTTTCCTTTTACATATTGATATTTCCATTACTTAAAAAAGACGATAGCACCAGTTTCGCTTACTTGCGTTCACCAAACTAGCAAGAATGCACATGTCGGTTCAAAGGTAGACCAACGGTTCTTAAGGTGTAACTGATTACTTTTAAAATCTTCCTCAACGGTTAGTTTCCTCCAACTAAAGTAAAAAAGACATACTTCCTAAAAGAGCCTCATCATAGCATAATCATTGTTCAGTATTTTACCTGTTCTGTTATTACCCTCCCAGAGGAACCCTCCCAGAACTAAACATGTTGATGATACAGTTTTGTTGTGGTGTTCTTTCCCCCCCCTCACATTCTGCCATATTTAATATTAAGATGATAAAAATTTTGAAAACATTGACTACTTTTGTACTCACTTTGGGATTATTGCAACTCTACCTTCGATCACGCATGTTCACAGTCTAATTACACTTGATAAAAAAAAAATCTACCACACCACTAGGTCTGTGAAAGGTGATACTTTGCAGATGGATGGCTGTGTTTAGGGTACAGAGTCCTTTCTCTGGCCATACGTGGGTGGTATTTTGCTGGCCCATTGGCGTGACGGAGAGCCAGGCTGGAACATGGAGGGGATCCAACCCCATCTGAGCGAAACTGGCAGTACGGTTAGGGTTCTGAAGTATCCAGATGGGAGAAGAATAAACCCATAATGAGTGAGAGATGGTAGGCTGTGTGTGGGCTGTAGCCTGCATCATTCTTCCAGACTCCTCAAAGGTTTAGCCAAGTTACTGGGCTGGATTCTACATGACTAATAAGTTTTCAAACTTTATGAATACAAGGTGTTTCTATTGTTCTTTAGTTCTTCCTCAAACCAGTACCTTACTCGTGGTTGTTAGCTGGAACAAACTGGGGTGCAACATCATTTCCTTTCTTCTTGTTTAGTGTAGCGTTGCCAATCAACAGGTTCGGGTCATGGGATGAGCCAGCGGACACAGGGGAAGGAGTTGTGGCTAAGGAGGAGGAGGTTGAAGAGGATGAAGAATGACTTTTGGAGAGTGAAGGGGTAGGTTTCGAAGAGTTGGTGCTCTGTTCTCGGAGGAGCCGGCGATGCTTGAGGGTGGTGGCAAGCAGGAGGGCCTCGGATGAAAGGGTGGCCAACAGGGCTTTGGTCTGCGCGGTGGAAGAGAATGGATCCTCCTGGTTGTTATTACAATGCCCAGTAGGTAGACATCCAGAGAAGCTAGCAGCCCGGCTGCTTGGGAGCAGAAACAACTCCAGGTGGCAAAATGCAGAGCAGAGAAGACAGAAAGAGAGAAGAAAATGAAGTTTCTTTATGAAGTAATTAGGTTAGATTGGGGTTGCTTTGTTGGTTGCTCACTGTAATCGATCAACCCCACATGCTCATAGGTAGGGTTTTGGTCAGGGATCCTATTTTTCTCACATACACATCTCACATCTAGGAAATGGGATACTAAGAGAGGTGTACACATGGCCGAGGAGACTCCAAGGAGGATGATGAAGAGGACAGAGGGAGGTGGGTTCAGGTCAGAACAAGTTGCGTTTCTTCTCACTGGGGTCAGGGATGTCAGTTCAGCGATGTGGTAGCATCGTCCCACGGAGAGGATGAGAAAAGGGCAGGTTGGTGAGGATGAAAAAGGAAGGTGGGGAGAACAAGAGGGATGGAGAGATGAAAACAGAAGACACTCATTAGTATTGAGCATGCAGGATGCCAGGCAGGCACAACAACAGTGAATTGTGCTATACAATAGAACCCCTACGTTCAGACGAGTAATAAAGCAACAATCCATTTGTGAGTAACTTCTACTAGGTAAGACACAAAAGAGCATTAAATCCAGATCATTTGATGTGTTTCTTTAGTTCCCCTCTCACAACTTTATTTTCTATGTGCAATTAATTCTTGTTTACACTTTAGCATTTCGAAATGGAAGACAAACATCTAACTAATTAAAATTTCTCACCCAACAGAGACATTGCCTGGAAGCTTGGATGGAAGTAGCAGAGATAGGGGATGTGACTAGCGAGTGTACAGAGCTTTATTAATCTGCTAGTATGTAACACGTATTTCAAACCAAGATATAGATTAAGTTTTGTTTTGTAAAATTCACTTATACCACTTCAGCACTGCTATTTCAGTAGGGAAAATATTAACTATTAACTACAGGGGTAGCTCAGTGGTTAAGGCATTGGACTACGGTTCGGAAGATCCCAGATTCAAACCCCACAACCACCAAGTTGCCCCTGTTGGGCCCCTGTTGGGCCCTTGAGCAAGGCCCTTAACGCTCAGATGTGTAATAAGATAAAAATGTAAGTCGCTCTTGGATAAGAGCGTCTGCCAAATGCCTAAACGTAACTAATTAATGTCTATTGGTGCAGGTGTTTATTTAGATTGAGTTTATTTTATTTAGTTTATTGGTAGTTTATTTTAAAGTAGATTATTTAATCCGGCACATAACTGTTCATAACATCACTTTTACCCAACATTTTGATTTCACTGACGGTGCAGGTTAAACTTCAGGCAGTTTAAGTACTGCAAAAGTGTAATAAAATTTTGCCTAGCAGTCGATTTAAGATGCGCCCATAGTTTGATGTATGCACAGTTTCTACTTGACATTTTGATTTCATTTATGGCGCAGGTTTAACTTCAAACAAACACCAAAGTACCGCCAAAGTTTCATTAAATTCAGTCCAGCCAGTTTTGCATTAAAAGAACTGACCAGTTCTGAACAGACAAAATCTTCATTTTATTGATAATAGATTACATTAAATTTATGCAAATAGTCAATATTTGCAGTGTTGAACCTTCTTCTTTAAGATCTTTGCAGTTCTCCCTGCCATACTGTCAATTACATCCTGACTGATGGCAGCCCATTCTTGCATAATCAAAGCTTGGAGTTTGTCAAAATTTGTGGGTTTTTATTTGTCCACCTGCCTCTTGAGGAATGACCACAAGTTCTCAATTGGATTAAGATCAGGGGAGTTTCCTGGCCATGAACCCAAAATTTCACCAAGCCACTTACTGTAGTTACCACTTAGTTGTGCTTTTGTACCATTCTTTATTCATGGCTGTGTTATTAGGCAAAAGAGGAGTCCACCCCCTTGGCTGAGAAGCGCCCCCACACATGAATGGTCTCAGAATGCTTCACCCCAGTCCTTAGTAATCCAATCACTGCATCTTTTGCAGAATATAAGTCTGCCCTGATGTTTTTCCTTTAGAAAAGTGGCTTCTTTGCTGCCCTTCTTGAACTGCATGAAGGTTCACGTTACCATGATGATGGTGGTGATAATGATAATTATTATAGTAATAGTAGTAAGAGTAGAGTAATACTTTTAATTGAGCACCTTGCTGCGCAGTTTACAATAAACATAATCGCTTCTCATGAATAAGATGTAAAATGAGCGTGAGACTCCTAATTAGTTTCTCCTGCATGCGTATATATGAAAACAATGTGGCATTGGTATCTTTGCATTCAAAAGAAGAAATGTACCATAACTTGTTTCTTTGTCTGGTCTCAGCACCTTGCTAAGCAGATGGTAAATTAGTGTACAAGTCTTAGATCTGAAGGTGAAACAGATGGCGCCTTGAGTGAGTGAGCGAGCGAGAGAGAGACAGAGAGATGACATGAAGAGTGACATGAATGACAGACAGCTGTAAAGAACGTCCCTAATATAAGAAACATAGACAAGGCCGCTTTTGCACAAAGTAAAATCATTTACTGGAACTCAGCATTTATTCGTGTTTTTATCTATGAATGAGTATGGAGGTCCATTCATCCCTGTCTGATGTCAGTCCAGCCGAAATCTACAGAATGGTCATTTCCGTTAAAAATATGGTTTCCCATTTGTCTTAAGAAACCATAAATGTTGCCCCCCCCCCGGAGTGGTGCAGTGGTAAAGTGTTCGATTCCCAGATGAGGGCCTGGAGAGAACTGATTGGCTCAGCTCTCTCAGCGGGATGGGATGGACAGCATTTAGTGCTCACACCACAATCACGGCTCTACAGACAATCATGGGTGTCTGTTAGCTCACGTAAGCGGAAGGAGCGGATAGCACTGTCCTCCGAGGTGTGTTACGCAACCCCCAATGTCTCAGGTCAATGTCTATGTACGTAAAGTGGACACTGTTTAAAGTTTGTTTCAAATCTTTTGGAACTTATCACTGCTCTCTGTACTCTAATGTTGGATGGAATTCTATCTCTCTACTGTATGTGTTGACTAAATTTAAATTTAAAATTCAAATTCAAATTTCACAGTCATACACAGTACGCTATGCAGTGAAATGCTTGGACGACTGCCCGTGACCGTAAGGCCTTGTTTACAAGGGCGTTAAGTTTTTGGATAAACGAACTTGCTCTGAATTTCCTAGACGTTTATGTTGCGTTTTGTAGTGGCGCTTGATTGACTTATATATCCGGGATATATCCGGTCCTCCGAAGCGTAAAAAATGAACGCGCAGAAAACTAACTAGAAGCGGTTTCCTTGTGTTTGTTGGGTTCTGAACGCCAAGAAAAAGCTGCATGCAACGTTTTTTAATGGCGTATAAATGCGCAGCCAGACAAACGCACATCACCGAAGCCCGTGTGAACACTCTCAGTGACTCCTACAGTATGTGTAGAAAACACTCGCCGCTTAATCTACGCTCACTGGACGCTACGAACGCAAAAAAAAAACGCTCGATTTTAATGCCCGTGTGAACAAGGCCTAAAAGACGCTATAATGTTTTTATCTATAATACAGCAAATTTTTAGCAAATTTATTTCTTAAATCTCTATATCTTCTTATAGTTTTAGAACTATTATAATTTATTGCTCTCTATCCCGAGAACAGGAACAGTGCTAGGAAAGAGGGCCTTCTGTTTCTCAGCTTCAGGTCCTTGGACCCGCTTACAGAGAGTGATTCAATTAGAGCGTCTTGTGTCATTGACTACCTTCAAGCCCTTGGGAAATTTTATGATGATGAATTCTCGTGCTACATGTATTTGTAATTTTTAATTAATATAATCTGCCAATTAGTTTTTCTCCCATATACCCTTTTTATGTGTCTTTAATCCGCTGCCATTTTGGTGCAGTCTCACTTGCAGAAGAGTATTTATAATCTAAGATGATCAATTCTGTTTGATTAAACACTGTATACAGATGGTTCTTCAGTTCTCCTTCTGGAGGTCAAACTAAGACTATTGATTGTGCACAGAATATCAGAACACAGTTATGAGAGTAGTTGTGTTAATTGTATAATATGTGAACTGCCTGCTGTAATGATACATTTTCCCTTTATGAATATTAAAGTACTCTCTTTCTCTTAATTTTTCTACATAACCCTGTGCTACACTAATGCACTCATCCCAATGTTTTACAAAGTTTTTCTGTTCTACTGGATATACAGTATGATCAGACTGCCTGCTTCGCGTCTGAAACTCCGGCCTCCCAGGAACTCCTTTGATATGTCTGGTACAGTTTTCTTTTAAGCGGTTTTACTGCGGCGAGGATCATCAACATACTGTGCATGAGGTCTTATGTAATTGTAAATCAGTCTAACACATTCCTTCACAAGTCTCGGTTTGACATGAACATCTTTTGCAGTTTGAACCAATTTCTACATTAGTGTTAGTGATATCAGGATGTACAGTGCCAAACAGGATTTTATTAATGAATATAACTTTTTAGCTTAAAATCCAATAGCGAAACAAGAAGCATGAGCTAGCTAGCAAACTAGCCCACTGGCTATAAGTGAGCGTTGCTTTTTTAGCATCTGTTTTTTTGCTAGTGGAAAAGAAAGAAAAAGTCTGTTTTGCTTTATTCAACAACTCTTCCTCATTATCTCCCTGCTCTTTCTTTCCCGGATCTTTTCTTATCTCTTTACACTGCAGACTCACCCTTTATTTATTCATTTATTTATCTAATGTTTACTTTTTCTTTTTTTACCGTGCTCCATTTAGCTAGCTCATCCATAAGGTCATAAAGAAAGACAGAGTAAAGTGGTTGTAGTTGCTGGTGATCATCACACATGAGGCAGATTACAGAACAAACACAGCGTTTTATTGTTCTTACACCTATACTAAACAAAAATCTGTTTTCCTATAGAGGTAAAAAAAAAAGATAAAAGGCCAGCATGAATTATAGCACAATAAACATAACCTCAGAGATGCAGCAGCATCAGCATTGTTTAATTCTGATGCTGTAAACTAACGACCCAACAAGTCTTGAGAATTTGCATGTGTGTAGAGTTAGAAGGAACTGTGCGATCTTGATTTACTGTAGAACGCATTACACTTTCATATCTTTGAGCAACACAATGTTTCCAATATAATGAAATATCTTTATGAAAGCTAATGCCAAAGACCGGTTAGGTTCAATGCAATAATGAGGGCCACAAAAAAAGGGAATGGGTGCACAAACTTTGGCGTACTGCTCCTGGGATAGCACACAGAAAAACGCTATGTCTCATACACTCGATTCAGACATTACGTCACGTCTTGCTTTGTTCCCAACAGCCCAAGGTTGTCTCGATTCTGATTCCCACAATGCGCTCAACATGTCGCATCTAAGCAACCTAGCCTACTGAGTAGAGATGGTTCTATCTACTGTATTGCGCTCAGGAGGTTGGATGTTTTTCAGGCGCTACGCCTACGTCCGATCTACTGTAAATGCTTTCCAGTTTGTATATCGACTCGGGGATTTTGTCGCGAGTGTAATGTACTCAGCAATTATTACAGCGCCTTGAGCAATGTGTTCAGTGTATTATTTATCTGTCCACCTACACCAAGGCATCTTCAACTCCAGTCCTGGACAGCCAGTGTCCAACACAGTCTGTAATACACCATATAAAACCTAAACACACTCACTGAGCCTAGTTATTAACAGATTAGTTGAATCAGCAGTGTCTGAGCAGAAGAATCACACTGGCCCTCTAGCACTGGAGCTGAAGATCCCTATACCTTTACCTAACACTGATGCAACCCTTTTGGTGCTCTTTGCGTTTGGTACAAACTTTAAGTTGTTATGGGTTTAAAACGACAGTAAAGAAACACAAAGGCTCCAATCGGTGGCATCATTTTCAGTTTTAAATACTGTGGAAATCAAAGCTTTGTGTATCTGCCACTATGTAAGACTACCTTATTTCTAGAAACCAAGCTTTTCTGAAACCTTCTCCAAATCCAAACCCAAATTGATTGGATTGATCCACTAGGATGAATTAACAAATAATACAGTATCGTGCAAAAGTCTTAACCCACTCCCCCATTTTCCCTCATTTTCTTCATGTAGTCTTCAGGCTTCCAGAAGGACTTTTTGTGGTTGAGCAGGTTTAGCGGAAATGTTTCTTTGTTTTTTAAGCCACACAGTGAGCTATGAATCATTCAAGCATAAAAACAAACAAACATCTAACTTAAGGCATGATCCAGTAAGTAACAGGTGCAGATGATGGGAGATGATCAGGCCAGTGATTATTACTGTATACTGCTGATGCTGAACTCTGAGTGGTTGGAACAGACGAAAGGGGAAATGAGGTTGCTGCTGAGGTTGTGCATTCATTCATTTATTAATGAATGAATGAATGAATGAATTCATTCATTCATTTATCTTGTTCTAAATCTCTTTTAGTGAACATGGTTGCAGGAGGCTATGCGAGGAGACTTTGGGCACAAGGTGGGGCGCACCAATGAGCAATTTGGAAAGCGATTTAACCAAACCTGCTTGTCCTATCTGTAGATGTCTGCATGTCCTTGGACTAAGGGGGGGAAACTGGTGTACCCTGAGGAAATCCTCCCAAGCACAAACGCACCAAATAACTCAAGGCGTGAATCAAACCCTCGACCCTGGAGGTGTTAGCCCACAGCGCTAACTGTCACATCACTATGCTGCCGAGTGTTAATACAATATTTCAATTATATCTTTAAGCACTTTGCAGCCCGTCGCATTAAAGCATTTATGCCCATTTAATTCATCTTAGGACATAATCTACAGAAATGACGGGAGGATTTACACTTCGAGGTATGCTGTTATAGAAAAATAATCAACATACAGTATCAGGTGGATCCAGTTGTACTGGAGAAACATGTTTAAATGCTTTTATTGAAAAATGTCACTTCGCTTTAAACTGAGAAACCTGATAAGGGCCGCGAGGCAACAAATCATAATGGAAAAATCTAGGATTGGCTCAGGGTGCATGGCACAAGGCAGCAGAGAGAACGTGCCACACTAAACACCTGGTTATCGAGCAATAATGCATCGTTCAGCTTGGAGGGAAATAGGAATGGGTGAGGAGGTACCGCGCGGGGGGAAGCAATTTGGAGAGAATTTTCATAACGGAAATTACGGTAGAGATAAGAAATTTCATCATAATAATCATTGTGACAACATGGTGGAGGAAATATGAGTCATATTAAATAGCCTCCTGTCATTAGGGGGAGGAAAATCATATTTTATGCCATTGGGAGGACTGAGAAAAGTGCAGAATAATTGCTCTCGTGTCCCCGTCGATTCACCATCAGAAGCACTTCTTAAAGGAATATTTCATGATCTGTACTTAATCCAGATTTAAATGTTATTTTTCAGTTATACGCGAAGATCGCTTCTTTACTTTGGCGTCAGCGCTACCAGGCTAATGCGTACGAGACGGTTATAGCCTCCAGATTAGCATCACAGAGAGTGCATGTATAAATCATCACACTCATAACATCAAACGTCTCGAAGAGACTCGCTGACACTGTATGACTCACAGTGTTATGGATAAAATTTAGCGAAAGTACATCATCTCGAGGCTGAGTCACTTTCTTCCTCAGCACAAAGTTTGGTACAACAAAACTTAGATGGGAGGCGTGGCTTAAAAATGCCTTTCTTTCATTTTGATTTTGGGCTACGTTTATAATGCAACACCTACCCGTGTTGCACGGGAAAACATTTTGTGGCAATTGGGTATTAAAGATAAAATAATCGCTTTATAGAGAGCGAGAGAAGAATGAAAGCAAACGGTGAGAAGATGAAGGGTGATGAGATGAGAAGGGCGAAAGTGGGCTAGATGAAAAGATAACCTTGAGATGAAAGAGCAAGTGAGTGCACACTTCAACACTTCATGGATTGTACATGTAAGAGAGAGAGAGAGAGACAGAGTGGGCATCCATACAGGTAAGATGAGTGCTGGAGGTTCTGGTTTCCATTTCAAAGGGAATAATTCAAGGTTTATTTAATGAGACAAGCTAAAGCTCTGATCAGATCTCTCTCTCTCTCTCTCTCTCTCTGGCACTCCTAAGTCTTGGCAATCCAGTGATTCAGACCCCTTCTGCCCTCCGCAACTGCCTGATGCATCCCGGTGCCCGACTTCTCATTAGAGCTTTCAAAACTGTCATGGCTTACGACAGCATTCACTCGAATAGTTTATGGACTGAAATCGCCATCAACAGTCCCCTACTCACGTCTGCATCAGTAAACAGTTAGTAATGTCAACGCAGTTTTGGCTGTGTTCTCATTACCACCTTGAATTGACTCAAATGCGATTTAAAAAGAAAAAATTTTTATTTGACAGCAATCTGATTTCTAGGGTCTGAATACAAAATCCGATGTTGTTCAGATCAGATCTGGGTCACTTTCATATGTGGTCCTAAATCAGATATATATCTGATACACGGTCTTCAGATCAGAATTTATGTAACGTTTTACCTCGTGTAAGATGATGACATCATCAGTAAGAACTGGCAGTTCTCATGGCAGCGCTAGGACCAGCTGCTAAAACAGCTAAAGCATTTAAAGACCTTTCGATTCATTAACTATCAAACTTTATTTATATAGTGCTTTTGGTTATTGTCGCAAAGCTGATCTACTGGATCAAAGGAAAATCATTCAAATGAATATGAATTGTGTGAGAAAATATGTATGAATGAAAATGATAAGATCGTCCCCGATGAGCGAGCCGAGGGCGACAGTGGCAAACCCCTGAGAGGGCAATAGGAAGAAACCTTGAGAGGAACCAGACTCGTTTGGGTGATAACGGACAGCGGGAATTGAGAATATCTTGCTTTCTTCCTCCTTCTAGACAACAATAAATACAGCTAATTGCTTGCCGTCTTCCAGAGCAAAACTCCAAGCATATCTTTTGCTTTGCATTGAGTGGTTGAAATGAATGAGAAGTTGCACAAATATGGTACGTTTTAATCCAGATGGTGCGAGCCATCAGATCTGGAGAATGTGGCTTGTAATGTAAACATAGCCAGTTCCTCTGAAGGTTCCTTGCTCATGTTGTCTCAGGGAGTTTTTCCTTGCCACTGTCGCCTCCAGCTTGTTCAATAATGTCAAAATTTGTTTTAAATATTATTCCTGTAAAGAGTTTTTTGCGACAATGTCCATTGTAAAAAAACGCTATACAAATTAGATAAAGTTGAACTGAATTGAGCCGGAGAACGGACAGAGGTGATTACATTGGAGGAAAATTTTATGAGGTCACACTAGGGGAAAAATTTTATGAGCTCACATTAGGGGGAAAGTTGGCTTGTTAAAGCTCCGGCCAGTACAAAAAATGGACATGCACTGGGGACCCATCACATTTTAAGTCTCAAGTAAATTTTTATTGTAGGTTTCCTTTATATCAGGTTTATTCCTGGCTCTCCCTGCAGCGGTCCTTAGAAAGGCTCCAAAATCCACCATGACTCTGGCAAGAATAAAGTGCTTACTCAAGATGAACAAATAATTGAATAAATATACATACAACACACACACATGTACTATACTGTATACACACTTATATATATTTATACTCACATCTTCCAAAGCTCAGTTTTTTTTTGCAGTATCTCTGCATACGTACATTTCATGAAATATTCTTTATAATGGAATTATAAGAATAGAAAAAAAACTCAGATCTAAGATTTGGCCCAGGGAACGATCCGAGTCTGTATTTTGAATTTATCATTTTATGCAGAGGCCGAATTTGCATAATACTGAGACAATCTCAGTTCTAATCTTTAAGGTGTCTTTATCACTTGTCAATCGTCGCCGAAATTATAACTCAATGCTGTGGACATCAGGGTGGCACTACTACTACTAGTTAACCAGAGTTAATCTGATTGACTGATACCGGTTGTTAAGGACAGGGTCAGGGGTGAAATGTCGTCCTGCATACCTGCTGCTGTCCCTGGCTCTTGAGGAAGTCTTCTCTCTGTTTGCCCACTTTGTTCTTGTCCAGGCCGCTCTGCTGGAGGTGCTTTAGACGAGATATCGCCTTCCCACCACCGTTCTGAGACACAGACAGTAAGATTTCTTTTAAAATGTTTTAGAAATATATATATTTTTTTATAAAATTGATTTAAAGATCTGCTTTTCTGCAGATTCGAGTGTGAAGCATTGCTAAAGAAGAAAGCAGAATAACAAGGAAAACAGGCAAAAAGGCAAGCGCACACACACACACACACACACATACAAACAAAATATTTTCAGAACATAATCCACTCTGCAGGGAGAGACAATAATAACAGATTTGGCTCTGTAATAAGTGCCGGGTGAGTGTTCTGAACGGTCTGTTCTTTCTCTCAGCTCAAATACTCAGAATTGTAGATCTAGAAAAAAAAAAAAATCAACACATGCTGTACCTGATCACCTCAACAGAATTATACAACGCGACCATCTTGAATTGGACGTATTTACTTTTAAATATTATCGAGTAGCATAATCTCAGTTCATAGTTTAAATGTTAAACTATAATGAGTAATGGTACTGAGTGTATTGAAATACCATTCAAGGGCCGGTCACATATTAAAAGTCACATATCATACTTTTTTTATTTTAAGTTTGCATAAGTCTTTAAAGGTCTGCAAAACATTTCTGTTAATGTTCCAGCTGAAACTCAGACCCTGCATTCTGGCTGCTTGATTTCTATTCCTGCTTCACTCCTTTTCCAATTACACCATTTCAGTGTCTGTAGCTTTAAATTAACCCTTTGTGGGTCGTTCAAGGGCAGTATATAATAATAATGAATTATTAATATTTTCATGGTCAGTCAGACTGCAGGGACTGAAAATGTCTCATAAGTAAAATGTAACTAAGAGCTGAAGAAAGCTAGGTTAGCTGTTAGCAGCTACCTGCTAGCCTAGCCCTATTTGCTATAAAGTGAAATCTTGGATCGCGAGTAACGTGGTTTGCGAGTGTTCTTTAAGATGAGCAAAGATTTTTATAAAATTTTGACTTGAAAAACTAGCAAGTCTTGGTTTACGAGTACCGAGTATCATGTATCACGCATGCGCTTCTTGTTTTGACGCCGGGCGTCACGTGATCAGAACTGAGCCAATGGTTTTTCTCTCTCTTGCGCTGCAGAATTGTGGGTACAAGACGAGTTAGTGCTCGTCTCTTACTGGTATAATCAACATCCGTGCACGCGTGTACTGTTTACTTTAACACTGTGACCACGTGTGCGTGTAAAACATATTTTATTTTGTGTTTGTATTCGTGTGTGTATAGCGGGCGTGTACTATTTATTATAACACACGTGTGCGCACGTGTAAAGCAAAAGAAAGTCTCATTAGAGAGGTTAAAGATCCATTTTCTCCCTCTCTGTTTCAGCCTGTCGTTACTGTATGTGTGTGCGCGCGGGTAATTTAACACTGTGACCCTTCACACACACTCTCTCTCTCTTGCCTTTAAACAGGAAACACTTATCTGTCGGGATTTATTCAATTATTTTTTTTAAAGTAAAGTGCAGGTTAATCTGTTATATTTTTACTTTATATTTTGTATTAATTATTTATGTATTTATTTTTTTAGCTCCGGAATGAATAATTTGAGTTTCCATTATTTTTTAATGGGAGAATTTGCTTTGATTTACAAGTGTTTTGGAACACAAGCCTGCTTCCGGAACGTATTATGCTCGTAATCCAAGGTTCCATTGAGTTCTTAAAAATGCTGCCCAGAGAATAGAGCTGGGCAGAGCAGGGGGAGGGACTCTTGGTATGTGAGGTCACAATAGGGGGGAAATCTAACTTGCTTGTTTAAGCATTGGACAATATAAAAATAGAAAAGGACAAAAAAAGAAAAAAATGTTTGTTTTTCCTCATGTTTTTATGTTCACATAGACTGGACTCCCAGTCTTAATGTCTAAAATCTTACCCTGCTTTTGTTATTGTTTTTTTTAAATTCCAACCCCCAACCCCGGAGGTGCGAAGTGACGGTACTAACAACTAAGCCGCCATGCTGCCTCCTTTGTCATTCTTTTAATTAAATTCCTTCATGAATTTGTATGAAGTATTTAAGGACCTAAAGCAAGACAACATTAATCGCAAGAAAATGCCATTTTCCCAAAACTTTCATAATTGCTTGGCTCATTAAAACTTAATCCGGGATTGCACTTGTTTATCGCAATTTGTGTGTTTAGAGACTAAAGCGATTTTCACGGTGTCTAGCTCGTAATAGGAGAGAAGCTAGACGCCGTTGTTCATTACTCAGACAGGAGGTCACCGCATAAGAGTAACAAGCAGGAGGAATAAAGACCCAAGAAACCTTGAAACGTTCAACAGCAGATGAGAGGAAAAAAAGCAGAAAAAAGAGAGAGAGAAGCAGTTTATTTTTATCACCAGACAGTTATGGCTGTAGGTACAAAGAATAAAAAGCAAAGGATAGATGAAGTTCAGTTTTATCGCCGTGGCGTCGAGGAGATAGTGTGATGAAAAGAATATAAACAAGATGGAAGGTCAAAAGGGGTCAAAAGGATCGCTAAGGTGTCTCCTTATCACCTGAGAACCAGTACCCAGAACCGGGGCAAGGAAAGAGACGTGCATGAGAGTATGAAATGCTACGTGTGTTCCTGAACCTTGGCAGTGCCGATACTTATGGAGGGTTTAGGTGGAACTGGAGGTCTCTGGATCTCTCCTCTTTGTACGCTCTTGGTTCCTGATACACTCGCAGGAGCAATGCTGGTGGATGTCTTGGAATCTGGAATCTCAAAATACGGAGGCCCAAAATCAACCAGGCTGAGCTCCAGCTCGCGGATGGTCTCTTCCAGATTGTCCAGCCGCTTATAGGTGCTGCGTCTAATGTCCTCCTTGCGCTCCTGGACCTGGGATTGGACTCCATCTCCTTTGTTTGTTTCTGTCTCATCGTCGATCTCAAATGATTCCTGGATCCTCAGCTCGGTTTTCACTAACCTCGCTGGTTTCTTTACTGTTAAAGGCGAAGGTGATTCGGTAATCCTGCCTTGCTCAAGCTCCTTTATCGTCCTGTCCAAATCTGATATGTGAGATTGTGCTTGATTGGTGGATGGATCACGTTTCCATAGTGACAGACGTGGACTCTTGACAATGTAGCTACTGTAACTAAGACCTTCAGGGCTCTGGGTTGGTTTGGCCAAGTTGGAAACCTGCGCCGTGGTTGGTTTCATTGATGAAGCTGGACATCCGGTCAGGACCTTCTGAGGGACGTATGAAGAGGAAGGTTTATCCGGAGGCTGTGAATTAGATATCATTAATTATACCTTGTTGTTTATCGCTAAAGTAGTAAAAAAGTATGCAGGAGTCATTGTCTTACCAGTGTGTCAGGGTTTGGTTGGTGGAGACTTTTCTGCAACGGCGTGAACTGCTGATATGGGAACATGCAGAAGTCTAAAACATACTTTATCAGCAAGATGGCATTCCATACACACACGTTATAAAGAACAGGATGTAGTATTAGTCAACACTGTCTTGCAAAATTCTTATGAACAGGGTCTGGTTGCACAAGCGTTTGGATATAAATACCACATCTTTAATATTTAATTGTCTGGTTTTAAGAGCCTGAGACATAGCATAGCCTTACACAAGCCAGATTCCTAGCTTTCCCCGGAGAGTCCTTGTGTCCCTCAAGATGTCCCAGAAACAGCTACGTTCACAGGAAGACATCCGCTTAGGAACCAGATTTGAAAAGCAACAAAACCCCCCCCCCCAAACCTTCCATAGCTACAACTAATGTTGTGTTTCTCACTTTACTGCTTCAGAGGAAATTTGAGAAATAAGGAAGGTCAAAAAATAGAGTGAAAAAAAAAAAGCAAAGGGCTGACATTTCCATCCAGGAGCACTTTAATGAATTCGCTGATCAGTAAGTGAGTCATCAGAGACAGATTCAGCAGCTTTAAAAAGGTCTAAAAGTCAAACTTTATACTTGGGCAAATTCATCAA
This sequence comes from Clarias gariepinus, assembly GCF_024256425.1. Lineage (NCBI taxonomy): Eukaryota > Metazoa > Chordata > Actinopteri > Siluriformes > Clariidae > Clarias > Clarias gariepinus. The sequence goes on from NC_071115.1 coordinate 6,343,262, forward strand.
GTCAATAACTTCTTTTTCATCTCTTCAAATAAACAGAGGCGTATCGGGCGAGACAGCTCCCCTGCGCTGGTTTGCCCTATGAAAAATGACTTCATTTGCATAGCGAGCGGTGACAACGAAGCTTTTTATATATGAAACTTAACGTTTCGTGTAGAGTTCAGATGCAAAGAGCTGATACCGGTGACGCTTTTGTTGTCATACAAAGCTGAGCGAGACGCTCTATTTTTTTCCGCAGTTTTCTTTTTCTCTTTCAATAAAGTTAACCAGTTCCCGTCTTCTAGCTAATTTTACGCATCCTGATCATTGTGGCAGGCTGGAACGCTAATACAGGGTTACAGAAATCAAGCTGTTGCATCATCTAATATCTGGAACATGTTGGCCATCAAGGAGAGATGGTCTAAACTTGTTTTAAAAACAATCCCTTAAGTACTATAAGGGTCGTTCAAGTCAAACCGGGATGTATGATTATGCAAAATAACAGAAGTCAATCATATGAGTTTAAAACTCCCTTTATTCCTCTATATAATCCCCTGCTACACTTATGTACTTATCCCAGCGTTCCACTAGTTCCACTAGTTTTTCACAGTACGCTGGAGGCATGACTAGACTGCCTGCTTCAGGTACAGTATGAAGCACCGGCCTCTCAGGAACTCCATGTGGAAATGACTTGAAGTGAGGCCAGGACTGTAAGGGGGATGCGGCAATAACTCCCAGCCAAGTTCCTGTAATGTGCAAGTGGTGTTGGTGAATGATTGCGTGTACAGTTTACACAGACAGATGCATCACTTTCTTTCGCAACTTATCTAACAATTTTTAAGGATTAGGCGTCACACTTGCCGAATGTTAATGGGAAAGAGTGTAGTGGTCTCCGAGCCACTTCAACCAGGATCGGCATTGATGGATGTACGGCACTTTGTGTCCTGTCTGATCTTTTGTTCCCAACCTGACTTTTGCTTCCGACATTGATTCCCAGGATGCTCTTTACCGCACACCAATAGTTACATAATCTTGTTTTGTAACATCATAATCAGTTGGCTTATTTATGGTCTATGTTTTAGTTTGTTCTCAGTCTTTACTAACATCAAGTATTAGCATTTGGCCCATAGCCTTACCATAGCTCGTAGATTTTTTTTTTTTTACTCTTCCAAGTTTTAAACCCAGCTGATACTTGGTTTAGGTTTGGTTTTGGTGGAAGACTACAGTACAGTATAGACATGATCATTTCGTGAATGAAGAGCAGGACTAACTCCCCTATTTGCTCCAGATGAGCTAACAGACTGGAGCAGTTGTCTAGTATTACAGCTACAGGTGGTTGCGTAGTCATTAGGTTAAACACATGGCTTAATCACCATATACATGGCAACCTGCAATGCATTCTTCTAATAAGAGAGAATTGAACAAAATGCGACAGTTTACACACTTTATCCATTTTGCATCTTTTGTTATGCAGATCTGGCAACCCTTATACATAGGTCATATCTAAGCTTACACATGCTTTCTGAATCACACAGCAAGTTTAATTACATGCTTATATAAAATTTCTCATTATAGTGAAACCAGTTGAGGATTTAAAGGCCTTTCAGCCATATTAATGCCCTCCACACTGTTTACTTGTTGTAACACAAAAACTGTGATTAATTCATGATAACATCCTCAGGCGGACACAATCACATGCAGAACTGGCCGCTGTTAATTTCCCAAAGGTTACTACATTGAATGCATTTCTCCGGGGCTGTTTTGCTCTGACTGGCAAACTTTTTTTAATGCATGGGAAATAAATGCATGACAAGGGGGAAGAATTCAAGAATTTAAAGATCCCGTATTTTACTATTTCTTTAACAGGTCAACACACATCTCAGAGCTTTTTTAAGGTGTGTGTGTGTGTGTGTGTGTGTGTGTGTGTGTGTATATGTTAATGCTCCAGCTGAAATTCCTCCCAGATAATGCACTTTTCATTCCTGAGTGTATTTCACTCCTCCTCCAAACACACCGTTTCAGTGTCTATGTAAATAAGCTACTTCTGAGCCCCGCCCCTCCATGGAACAGCAACAAAATGGGGGAAGGTTTCCCTGACATGATGGCTACGTTTACACTGCAGGTCTCGACGCCCAATTCTGATTTGTTGCCTATATCTGGTTTTTTTGACCGTCTGTTTACACGTTCTTTAAACTATGACTCATATCCGATACACGTGTTTACACTTGAAAAATCGCCCATACTTAAAGGGAGGTTCTTGCACTACACACTAGCCAGGATAGACGAAGGTGAAGTTTGCTTGACACTCTGCGATATATGCAAAGTTCGTGAAACGTCACCATGGTTTTAAAACGGAGGAGGAGAAAAAAAAACCCCGAAATAATTGCAGCCTGCGCATATGCTTCATTTACCAAATACTGATTTCTTAATTTTATTTAGCCCTAATAAGCATTAAAAAAGAGGGTGTGGGGAGAGGTGCTTATCCTTTTCCATGTCACCTGCGATGTTATAATTCCACACGCGCTTCCACCGGAGAATAACATTATGTCATTAAACGAAGCAAAGAAGTCGCAGTTTTAATGACGTACAGAACGCAATGCCTCAGGAAATCCGATCTGTCTGTTTACACGACAATCACAGTAGCACATATCTGATTTATATCTGATTTATTTCCACATATGAAGGAGGCCTGAAACCGATCTCGAAATATCGGAATGCATAAGTTTTTTTTCTGTTTACACGGACATAGAACATATCGGATATGTGTCACATATAAACAAAAGATCTGGATTGGGTCACATTTACCCAACAGTGTAAACGAAGCTGAAGTCACATAATGGAGAAAGAATCTTGCTTGTTTAAGTTATTGTCTAAAAATCACTACAATGTGACTTTTGCATTATAGGTAACCCTTAAAAGATGTATGCCTGGCATTATATAGAACCAAATGACTATCAAGAAAAACTCCATGATTACTCAAGGAACCGCACTGACGTGTTAAGTGTCATTTGTTTTTGCTAAACGTTCAGCACAATCTTACTGCAACCTGATAACGGGCTCTGCAGGAGTTTCCTGGAGAGTGTGCCAAAAGCAGTGCGACATGTGGCATCTCCAGCTTCGCCTTCACATTCGCTCAACCAAAAGAGAGCAGTCTGCACTGCCTGCTGATGCTAATGAGCCTCGCAGTGTGTGTGTGTGTGTGTGTGTGTGTGTGTGTGTGTCTCTGTGTGTGGAAATGTGTATTTACCCCTAAGGTACAGGAGCCAATGACGACAAACACTGACCGAGTTCAAGCTCTTGTGCGTGCATGTGTGTGTGTGTGTGTGCGTGTGTGTATCTGCCTGAAACACTCAGCAGGTATGGTATACATCTGGAACATTTAGCTAATTATATGGCATGCAGCATCTGTGTTATAACTAAATGCTTGCTTTTAGATCTGTGTATAGTGTAAAGAAAAATTATGACAAAAGTATAATGAGGATTGTGAAGTCTGGAAGCGGAGGTGCTGGCAACCTGCCGCTTAGGCATCTCTGTAATTTCTACGTGGAATTTTAGACTAATTGGCATTCCTAAATTGCCCATAGTGTGTGCATGTTGACTGTTGATCCTACCACAGTCGTAAAATGGGAATAAATACAATGGTCACCAATGGCCTCCACAGTCCCTAATTGGACTACAGAGGTTCCTAGATGGATAACCTGAATGTGCGCCCTTCAGGCACGTCATGCATACTGTACATGTGTGTTTGTCTCTCCACCGATTCGGGCCTGGCCGATTAGTTCATCTAGGTGTGGCGGCCACAACAAACAATAATTCTTCTTTTTTTCATCTCATCTTAAAACTCTTCTTCAACTCATCAACTTTATATCTGACATTTTGGTTTCTCTAAAGCTGCTTTTTAATGACATCCTTAATTAAAAGCGACATGTAAATTAAATTGAACTGAATTAATCTACGGACTCCAAGGACGGATTACTGAAAGGTGCTACTGGGAAGAGGCCCAAGGACCCAAGGTGTCATGGAGAACCCAACACCACAGACTCAACTGGCCAAAAGCCTCCCATAGGACAAAATAAAAAGCCTATGCATTTGTTTCAAAATGACACCTTTAGTGTTCTGTAGACTGAACCCTCTGTATTTTGTTGATGTTTGTTGACTCGGTTGTGCATCTTTAACCATTATAATTAGTTTCAAGCAGAATCATTGGCTCCATTTTTATGTAATTGGGTGTTATTTTATTTTGAAAAAATATGAACCAAAACCAAAATAAAACCAAGTATTTAGGTTTAAAATGCAGAATGGTAAAATATACACCTTGGTTATTAAACTTGTCAGAAAAGTGACACTACCAATGTGAGCTACAGTATTAATGTTCAACTGCAACTCAAATTAACACAAGGTACTGTAGGGGGTGTTTATTTATGCTTTCATGCCTCGCTACTTTACTTTATCTTCCTTACACTTCACTAACGCCACTACACCTTAATAACTTCTATAGAAAGTCCTCCTGACTGAGAACCTTTTTCCTGTGATGAAAGATCTCTACCCTGATGGATGTGCTTTCCGCCATCACCTAGAAGGCAAGAGAGCTTGATGACCGATTTTATGAGGATGAAAATGAAATAAATCAAAAGCTATGGCTTTCACTCTCACCAGATCTCAATCCTATTTAACACCTTTGGAAGATTTCTGGGCAACGTGGTATAAAGTGTCTACACTAGTATTATCATCACAGAGCAGGGGTGGCTCAAAGGGTAAGCCTTTGGTCTACTGATCAGAAGATCCTAGGTTCAAACCCCTGCACCACCAATTTGCCACTGTTGAGCTCTTGAACTCAGATGTATAGTCAGATAAAATAAAATGTAAGTCGCTCTGGATAAAGGTGCCTGCTAAATGCTATAAATATAAATTATCATAAAAAAAAACATCTGGGGAAATATCTTTAGTAAGAACAGGTGTTTATGGTGCCAATATTCTTCCATAGAATTTAGAATTAAAGTCAAGGCATGTCGGAGCTTTTAATAGCTAATAAAGCACTAAAAATGACTTTATTCACTGAATGTACTGAACTGGTTTCTTTCGATATTTTCCGTCTGTGTTTTGTGGTGAAGATTCTACCTCCAGTTCAGCAGCTGCCTGCTCGACTTCTCCGTCCTCTCTCTCTCCACCTGCTACGTTCGGGGGCGTCGAGGCAGGCCGAGGAGCTTCGGAAACACTCCTCCTCAACTTCACGTGCGGTTTCTGAATCTCAGTTTCCTCTGATTCTGATTTCTACAAACACACACTAGTCACAAACAAATAAAGCTCTTTATAAAGAAGGTGTAGAAACAGGACGTCTTTCTGATGTACAGTATTACCTTCATGGTCTTAGCGGAGGAGATGACCTCCCCGCTGCGTGTGGTGAGACCCGGAGAGGTGGGGAAGCTCCTTCGGGGAGGTGGAGGTGGGGGCGATTTGGACGGCTTCTCTGTGCGGTACCGCGGCACCAGGAGCTCGTCCGATCCCCGCCTGGAGCTGGCTTCCTTGCTTGAGATCTTGTGTGTGGGATGCTGAGGTTTGTTGGGTTTGTGCTCGGGTGTGGCATTGGGGCTTGACAGAGAGTCGCACTGGTTAATGTTCTGGTTCTGGTTTTGGTGTTGGTTCTGCACTGGTTTGATCTGTTTAGCAGCAAAGTCCAGATCCGGGATCGCTTTCATGAGCTCGGCCTGGGTTTCCTCCAGGAGTCGGTTAATGTCCTGAGCGCTGTACTGGGTGAGACTGGCTCGCTTTTCCTCCCAGTCCCTTTCAGCTGCCTGGAGAGAGAGAGAGAAAGAGAGAGAATGAGTCACACTCATTGCTGGCTTAGTACTGCCAATGACATTTTTTTTTTTATTTAGATTTACTTTTAACAATGTGAAACGGCTCCAAAACACGTTAGTTCCTTTTATTATATAATTTGTCATCCTGAAGTCATTCTTTTCCAGCTTTTATTTGTTTTTCTCTGGTTTCATCAATAACACAAAAATAACTGTTTTTCTTTCTCTAAACTTCTTTGCTGACACTGGAGACTCCTTCCATCAATGCTAAACAATATCTCCATATAAAAACGTCACTAAGCATATGTTTAATTCTTGGTAAAAAAAAATAATGCTATATTTTAATTGAATTATTTATATTCTTAGATTATATGAATCCATAATCTATTTCCTTATTTACTGTATGCTGTAATTACACTAGCAAGAGGAAGACTTTTAGGCAAAATTCTACTTTATTTACAAACCATCCCTTACATAATTCCCATTGCCTTGTAAAAATGCATGAAATTGTCAACATTCATGGTGAATTTACTAGGACACCTGGAGTTACGCATCTTATTGCATTTCACATGTGCTCCCAATGTGACAGTTTCCTGATTCAGCCATGATAATGATTTAAATATGTTCTTTTTTTTGAAAAAGGCGATGCAATCAAGCTTTTGCGACAATTAATCTTATTCTTTGACATCAGTGTGGAGGAATTTTGGCCCGCTCTCCTTTGCAGAATTGTTTTAATTGAGCCACATTGCAGTGTTTTTAAGCATGAAAGACCTATTTAAGATCATCTCAGTCAGATTTATAAGTCCGAACTTAGACTAGGCCACTTTTTTTTATCCATTCAGAGCTTGCTGGTGTGTTTCGGATCATTGTCCTGCTGTGAACTTGAGCTTAAGGTCATGAACTGATGGCTGGACATTCTCTTTAAGGATTTTTCAGAAGATTAGAACTCATGGGTCCATCAATTACAGCAACTCGACCATGTTCTGAAGCTGCAAAGCCTCTGGCCATCACACTACCACCACCATGTTTGACTGATGGTATGATGTTCTTTTTATAAAATCCTTGATGTTTGAATGGGAAACTCTAAAAATCTTTCATCCTTAAGAATTTACAATTAAAAAACAACAGTTATTCACTAATAAAGGATTTACTGCAAGGCTCACCCCTCCAACCAATCTGAGAATGTGGTAGAGCACATGGTTGTCAATTAATACTTGAAAGACTTTTTGGTCTGCTTGGCTTGAACGAGGTGTCAAACATTGCTTTCGAGATTGCCAGATCAGGTGGGTTTCTACCCAACTGGGCTACTTTATCATCATTTTAGGCTGGAAAATGTTTACTAGTCTAATTTTAGTGAATCAAGTGTGCATATGTGCATATGTAACTGACCTACAGTATAGACTTTAGTACTGTTATTATGTGGACTGGTTTATTGTTTTGAAATGGTTTTCAGCACTGACAAGTGAGGATTTTATTAGTGTGATGTGGCAACCCTGGTCCATATCATTACAGACTAACAAGCTCTCAGTTCCAGTAATACTTAAGACAGTGTACATGAAACAAAAGGGCAAGAAAATTCCTTTTTCCTCTTTGTGTCTGGTTCCTTCTCAAGGTATCTTCCTCATGTCATCCTTTGGAGTTTGCTTGCAACTGCTGAATATAGCTTGCTCATCATTTAATAAGTTATGAATCTATAAATTTCTCTGATTTCTGATTTGTGACATTGTCCATTATGTAAATCTAAACACAAGGGGTGTTCAAGTTGAACCAGGACTGCAGTCGTTCTCGTTAACTTCAAGTGAGTGGAACGCATGATCCTTAAAAATCTACAAATAACTTGAGCTGCCTACTTGAGGAAAAAAGAGACACAGCTGTCTGTGAAAACTGTACACACAACCATTCACCATCACCACTTAGGAACTCGGCCTGAAATTATTGCCACATCCCTCATACAGTCTTGACCAAGATATTAAAGGAGTTCCTGGGAGGCCATCGTTTTTTAAACATGAAGCAGGCAGTCTGATCATGGCTCCTGCATGCTGAGAAAACGTTCTACCTTGATGGTACCCAAGCAGTAGTGAAACACTGGGATGAGTGCATTAGTGTACTGGAGCAGGGGATTATATAGAGAAATAAAGGGAGTTCTGTTATTTTGCACAATCAAAAGTCCTGGTTTGACTTGAACAGCCCTCTTAAGATTGAATTAATTCAAGACAGAATTTTGAGGTTTCTTTTTGCTATCTTTTATTAGATTGGGAGATTTGAGAAAGAGAGGATGTGTTAGCTCTAGGAAGATTCTCAAAAGTTGCTTACTGCACCTTTAATCCAGGCATGGAGCAGAAGTTACAGTCTTATGCCATGTCCAAACGTAGCTGGGTATTTTTAAAAACTGAGATTTTTTTTCTGCGGTTTTTGCTTTCCGTTAACAAAGATATTTTTTAAACGTGGACAGAATTGTTTTAAAAAACGAAGAAGAAAAATCTCCGTTTTCAAAAGTACCTGGCTATGTGTGGACATGTCCTTATAGACAGACAGATAGATAGATAGATAGATAGATAGATAGATAGATAGATAGATAGATACTCAGAAATGAGAAGTGAATCTAAATGACTATACTGTAAATTGATATTATAATGCTAACGAGTATTTTTCCTAAAACTATGATGTCACCCATCGAAAGCATTTCACGACACACAGGATTTACGGTAAACCCGATAACCTCCCGGAAGTTCCCACACGTACCAGTCTGACTTCCACAGATGAGGTTTTATCAGCCCCTCCTCTGCCCCCCAGCTCCTCCAGGCCCCGCCCCTTCAGCTGCCCTGGCGACGGGTTGCCGTGGGGATGGGCGTGGCCATGAGGGCTCCAGTTAGCCAGCGTGGTCTCGTTGAGGTTGAGCGGTGGGCTGGTGGGAATCTCGAAGTCTGCGTTCTTCCTGTAGTCGTCTGCAGTGCTGTGTTTCAGAGACGGGTTACAGAACTCCTCCATGTTCTTCCTAACGCCCTCGTTCACCTGCCTGAGAGCACACACACACACACACACACACACACACACACACACACAGTTACACACACTTACTTTTTTTTTACTAATTCACAGCAGCAAACATTAGCAAGGAAAAACATACGGAACAAAATGTGTGTGTGTGTGTGTGTGTGTGTACTCAGGTGTGTATGTAAATATATGTTTTTATCTAAGTCTATGTAAAAGGTCATGCATTCGTGTACAGTGGTGTGTACTCAAGTGTGTGTTTTTCAGGTATGTTTTTGTGAGCGCAGGTTTGTATATGTGTGTGTGTGTGTGTGTGTGTATACCTCTTGAGCAGGGTGAGGGTATCAGTGATGGTCTTGCAGCGTTTGAGCAGCGCGTCCAGTCTGTGTGGCTCCTCCTTCAGGAACTTTACAGCCTCCACCTCCACCCTCAACACCACACGCATTTTACTCTGAAGCCCTGGGAACTGATCTACACACACACACACACACACACACACACACACACACACACACACATACAAAAACAGTCCCATGATCTCACCTTATATTGATTGTGCACAATCTGATTAGTGCTCCTTAGCATGACTTGGATTAGTGCTGTACAGATGTGTGTGTGTGTGTGTGTGTGTGTGTGTGTGTGCTCACTCTTGAGCTCAGTGAGGGTCTCTCCCAGTCTCCTCAGCACCGTGCTCTTCTCCTCCAGCTCCTGCACTGTGACGTGTCTGTGATTCACTGAGCTCTCCTTCTGGATCTCGTCCACTGATTTCTCCAGATCACTGCTCAACACACACACACACACACACACACACACACAGACACAGACAAAGATGATTTTGAAAAAAAACCCGATTGCCACGTGAAAAAACTTTGGCTAAACTTTATCACTATTTATATCGAGCTGCTGTTTTTTATTTTCATTACTTTCACGTTCACATAGCTCATAAACTTTATGATTTATTATTATTATTAATCCTACTATATAAAGAGTTCCTACTTTTCTGGGGTTGTAGTCGTCTATAATCCTATTACTGTACATCATAAATGTATATGGCCTCCATGAAGAAGAAAAGTAACTGCTAATCAATGCATCACTTTATAACACAGTAAAGCAAACTGTAAAACTCCGTCTTTTCCGTTTCTTTGTTTATGTGAGAAATTTATTTCTGTTTTGTTTTTGTTAGTTCTTTTGCAATTTAAATTTGTACCATGAAACAAAATAAAAAAGTAATTGAAATAAAACATTTTCAGATGACAATGCAACGTGAAAATATATTATTTGCGTGTAAAAAAAACACATGACCTTTTTAATATTATTCATTTGTTTACAATTTCAATGTTAAAACTATATTAATGATGAAAATCCAATTGTGAAGATGTATAAAAAAAATTATGAAAAAGAATATAAATTGAAAGAATTGAACTTGATTATAAAAAGATTCTAAACAAACGAAGCACAAATAAATCATTTGCAAAAAAAACCCACATAAACACCATTTAATCATGTGAAAGCTGAATTGAAAGTTCATTGTTTGTAAAAATCACAAGTAAACAATAAAACTTTAAAAAATTCAATGTGAAAGAAAATTTTTTGCAAAAAGTAAAAAAAAAAGTGCAAAAAAAAAAAATCACTTATGGAAAGTAAAAGGTCACCTGTGAGAAAAAAATCTAAGTGAATGTGCATTTAAATGTGATCAATAAATCAACAAATAACATATTAAAATAATATAAATTAAATAATCACATAAAAATTTAATGTTAAAGATGTTTAAAAATCATGTAAAAATGTAATATGGAAATATATAGAGCATATAAAAAACAGTTGTGTAAGATAAACAATAAATAAAAAAAAGAATAAAAAAGCATCATCTGTATAAAAAGTCTCAAGAAAAAAATTGTGTAAGGAGATTATATGTCAAAATTATTAATACGTTTATTTTATGTTAAAAAATCACAAGAGTAAAATTAAGCATTGAGTGAAAAACTGACGCGGGTAAAAAATATCACAAGTAAAAGCTGAATGCTAAAACCAAATGTGAAAAAAAAGCAAAAAAAAAAAAAAAAAAAAAGAAATAAATTAAAAGTATTTAAAAAAATCATGTAAATATAATTAAATAATTTATAAAAGATTCTGCATTAAAATGGTCATCTTTTGTACATACTGTATTCAAATCTGTAAAATAAATAAATCATATGTAAAAGAAGTATTTGGTCACCTACAGTACAAACAAGCAAGATTTCTGCCTCTCACAGACCTGTAACTTCTCCTTTAAGAGGCTCCTCTGTCCTCCACTCGTTACCTGTATTAATGGCATCTGTTTAAACTCATTATCAGTATAAAAGACACCTGTCCACAACCTCAAACAGTCACACTCCAAACTCCACTATGGCCAAGACCAAAGAGCTGTCAAAGGACACCAGAAACAGAACTGTAGATCTGCACCAGGCTGGGAAGACTGAATCTGCAGTAGGTAAGCAGCTCGGTGTGAAGAAATCAACTGTGGGAGCAATTATTAGAAAATGGAAGACGAACAAGACCACTGATAATCTCCCTCGATCTGGGGCTCCACGCAAGATCTCACCCCGTGGGGTCAAAATGATCACAAGAACTGTGAGCAAAAATCCCAGAACCACACGGGGGACCTAGTGAATGACCTGCAGAGAGCTGGGACCAACGTAACAAAGGCTACCATCAGTAACACACTGCGCCGCCAGGGACTCAAATCTGAAGTCCCTGGCGGCGCCAGAAGTCCTGCAGTGCCAGATGTGTCCCCCTGCTTAAGGTAGTACATGTTCAGGCCCGTCTGAAGTTTGCTAAAGAGCATTTGGATGATCCAGAAGAGGATTGGAAGAATGTCACATGGTCAGATAACACCAAAATAAAACCTTTTGGTAAAAACTCAACTTGTCGTGTTTGAAGCTACTGTGAAGCATGGGGGTGGAAACATCATGCTCTGGGGCTGTTTTTCTGGGACCAGGACGACTGATCCGTGTAAAGGAAAGAATGAATGGGGCCATGTATCGTGAGATTTTAAATGAAAACCTCTTTCCATCAGCAAGGGCATTGAAGATGAAACGTGGCTGGGTCTTTTAGCATGACAATGATCCCAAACACAACGTCCGGGCAACGAAGGAGTGGCTTTGTAAGAAGCATTTCAAGGTCCTGGAGTGGCCTAGCCAGTCTTCAGATCTCAACCCCATAGAAAATCTTTGGAGGGAGTTGAAAGTCCGTGTTGCCCAGCGACAGCCCCAAAACATCACTGCTCTAGAGGAGATCTGCATGGAGGAACGTGCCAAAATACCAGCAACAGTGTGTGAAGACCTTGTGAAGACTTACAGAAAACGTTGGACATCTGTCATCGCCAACAAAGGGTATATAACAAAGTATTGAGATGAAGTTTTGTTATGGACCAAATAATTATTTTCCACCATAATTTGCAAATAAATTCTTTAAAAATGCTACAATGTGATTTCATTACGCTACTACGTTTACATGGGCAGTATTTCTTCAATCATTTAAGATTAGAGATTCCAGCCTAACTGTTTACACTCAACCGTTTATTATTCCGATTATTAGTGAAATATCAGTGTCCACTTACTGTAACACCCTTACTGATGTGAATCTAATTGAAGCACACGGAGTGTATCCGCTCCCATCATACGGCACGATACGGCGGTGCTGAGTGAATCACTCAATCACATCACACGGCTGTTAGTTTTACCTCATAAGACCCAGCAATTAACTGACTCATAGGCAGGTCACACACCCTGATCAGGAGCGATGGACTGATCCAGTGTGGTTTAACCAGCTTTAGATTGGACTCTACGTGTGGCGATGATGTCATCAGACATGTATGACTAAACCTTCAGAGCAGAAATCAATATATACGGGATCGAACCCGAGTGACCGGTGACTCACTGCAGCTGCTGGATGATCAGCTCCTCCTCGTTCAGGTACTTGAGTCTCTCCTCCTCCACCAGGAGGCGCTGTCTCTGAAGAGGATCCTCCTGCTTCCTCAGAGCGTCACACACTCGCACACTCAGCTCCGCCTCCGTCCGCTTCACAAGAGAGCGCACTGATTCCTGGTTCTGCAGCTACACACACACACACACAGGCAAGGGGTTAGCATTAAGGCATGTACACACACACACTTACATATACACCCACATACTCACACACACACACACACACACACACACACACACACACACACACAGGCAAGGGGTTGGCATTAAAGCATGTACACACACACTTACATATACACCCACATACTCACACACACACACACACACATCCAACCAAGAACGCACACACAGGCTCATTTACAATCACACACACACACACACACACACACACACACACACACACACACACACACACACAGGCAAGGGGTTAGCATTAAAGCATGTACACACACACACTTACATATACACCCACATACTCACACACACACACACACCTACACACACACAACCGAGAACTCACACACAGGCTAATATTCACACACACACACACACACACACACACACACACACCTAACCAAGAACTTACACACAGGCTCATTTACAATCACACACACACACACACACACACACACACACACACACAGGCAAGGGGTTAGCATTAAAGCATGTACACACACACTTACATATACACACACATACACACACACACACACACACACACACACACACACACACACCTACACACACACAACCAAGAACTCACACACAGGCTAATATTCACACACACACACACACACACACACACACCTAACCAAGAACTTACACACAGGCTCATTTACAATCACACACACACACACACACACACACACACACACACACACACACACAGGCAAGGGGTTAGCATTAAAGCATGTACACACACACACTTACATATACACCCACATACTCACACACACACACACACACCTACACACACACAACCGAGAACTCACACACAGGCTAATATTCACACACACACACACACACACACACACACACACACACACACACACACACACACCTAACCAAGAACTTACACACAGGCTCATTTACAATCACACACACACACACACACACACACACACACACACACACACACACACACACACACACAGAGAATAATATTGTGTTAAATCACTTCAGCCTGATTCCTGACACAGCTCTCTGAACTCACAATAACAAACACACACTACTAGCTAAGAGGCTTTCAGAAATAATCACTGTTTTATTTATTAGATTTCACTGCTGTAAGAATAAACAGCCTTAAAGATCGAGAGAGAGAGAGAGAGAGAGAGAGAGTGTGTGTGTGTGTGTGTGTGTGTGTGGGTGAGGGAGAGAAAGAGAGATAAAACGTGTGTCTCGCAGCACAGCTCAGGTTCAGTGCAGAGCTCAGCCAAATAAAATATGTTGTGTACACCAGTTTTTTAACCTTAACAGAGAGCGCGCGTGCATGTGTGTGTGTGTGTGTGCGTGTGTGTGTGTGTGTGTGTCTGTTCTTGACAGCCTTCTCCTTCACCGCTTTAGGATGTCTTATCACGCAGGATCTTTAAACCTTAAGTGAAAGTTTTGGCCTTAAGGAGTAAACTGCATAAGATGAAGCATATGGGACCCTATGTGTGTGTGTGTGTGTGTGTGTGTGTGTGTGTGTGTAATCCTGAAGTAAGCACTTTCTCTCTGCTGTTTCCAAAAAAAGTTGTTTTTTTTCTGTATCATTGTGTAGTCCATCTATAACAATATGTGTGTGTGTGTGTGTGTGTGTGTGTGTGTGTGTGTGTGTGTGGCATCTACATGCATGCAGGCTTGTCTACCCATCTGTATGTCTTTTGGGTTATTCTCACTGCAGTTGAAGAATTCATGAACTTTGTATATTATTACACACATCATTCCTATCGTCTCAGGCAATTCGGCGGGGTCAAAGGTCATAGCTCATGCTCAGACCCCGAGCTCATGTGGCTAACTGGTTAATCAGCCCTGCCACTTAGGTCGTGCTCTCTGGTCCAGAACAATTGACACCAATCTTGCTGTTCTCTGTGTGTGGATTCCACATGTACTTCTGTAGTGCTGCCTTCATCTTCATCTATGAGAGATAGTGAGGCCACGCCTCCCTTGTCCAGACTGACAGGTAGTGTGGCCACACCTTCTCTCTTAATATGGAAGAAACACAGACTACACCTTCTTTTTAGGGCCTGAAGGCACAAAGACTACGCCTCCTTAATGCTTAATAAAAGGAGTGGAGGCCACGCCTACTTTAGTGGAACTGACAGATACAGAGGCCACGCCTCCATCAATGTTAGTAAACTCATAGAAGCCACAATTCCTTCAGTGGGACTGACACATAAAGAGGGCATGCCTACTTCACTGTTACTAAAGAAAATTAAGCCACGCCTTCTTCAGTGGGATTGACAGATACAGAGGCCACGCCTCCTTTGCAGTTACTAAATGTATAAAAGCCACGCCTTCTTCAGTGGAACTGATAGATACACAAGCCACGCCTCCTTCATTGTTACCAAAGATCTAGATCCCACGCCTCTTTCAGTGAGATTGACACATACAGAGGCCACACCTCCTTCGCTGTTACTAAAGGTATAGAGACCACGCCTTCTTCAGTGGAACTGATAGATACACAAGCCATGTCTCCTTTATTGTTACTAAAGAGGTAGATGCCACACCTCCTTCAGTGGGATTGACACATACAGAGGCCACGCCTTCTTTACTGTTACTAAAAGCATAGAGGCCACGCCTTTTTTAGTGGAACCATTGGATACTCAAGCCACGCCTCCTTCATTGTTACTAAACATGTAGATGCCACGCCTCCTTCAGTGAGATTGACACATACAGAGGCCACACCTCCTTCGCTGTTACTAAAGGTATAGAGGCCACGCCTTCTTCAGTGGAACTGATAGATACGCAAGCCACGCCTCCTTCACTGTTACTAAAGATGTAGATGCCACACCTCCTTCAGTGGGATTGACACATACAGAGGCCACACCTTCTTTACTGTAACTAAAAGTATAGAGGCCACGCCTTCTTCAGTGGAACTGATAGATACACAAGCCACGCCTCCTTCATTGTTACTAAACATGTAGATGCCACGCCTTCCTTAGTGGGATTGACACATACAGAGGCCACACCTCCTTCACTGTTACTCTGGAACAGAGGTCATGGCTTTTGAGTGGGTCTAATAGATATAAAGGCCACGCCTCCATTAGTGCGATTGGCAGGTATAAAGGCCATGCTTTCTCCATAATGCCAATTTCAGGCCGTCTTTGTTTGGACCACAAGTGTTAACAGTTTGCAGACGTCACGGTTTGGTATGTTTTTGGTACACTGAAGTAAAAACTTTTAAAGATATAAACTATAAATAGTGGCAAACCGGCTATAAATTGCTGAACACAACGAGTGTAGATGAAGGCACATCCTGTCGTCTCGGTGTCTGGGTGCTACTGTAAGCTGTTTGTGAATAGTAACAGCACTGTCTATAGCAAACAGAGCAAACAATGGTTCTCTTCAGGTAAGCGAGATTTAAAGGATATTCTTGAAACATTCCTTGCTATTTATTTTTCACAACTATGTGGATCCCTGTGAGTAAGTGGGAAACATGTCCTTCCTACAACGCCAGAACAGAAGACAACTTGGGATCTTCTCCCCAAATCCGAGTTCCATCCCTGTTCATGAGGGGACATCAAATCAACACGGCTGCTCACAGCATAAGACATAAACAAGGTGAAAATTCCTGCCTTTAACTAGAACAATAGGATATACTCTATATACAAGTACAAGGGTGAGTCAAAAATTATCCGCACTCTGTTTTTTAAATCTCTTTGTCCATCTGTCAACAAGCTTTTGTACGGTATTCCCTCATAATTGTGTTTTTATTTATTTATTTATTGCTGTGAGCCACGAATGCACCACTGTCTTCACTTCTTCATCAGAAGTGAAGAAGCTTTTCATTGAACGAAACAGTTAGAGCAAGATCAGGACTATAGCGAGGATGCTTTAACACCTCAAAACAAGGTTTTTGTAGAGTGTTGAGAGTGTGAGCAGAAGTGTGGACTGTTGATTGTTGAACCTTCTTCTCATAATGTTCCTATACTGGCTGTTTAGAATCTGTTCTTCGAGCTGATGGCTGATGGACTTTTGAACTTTTCCTTGATTGGCGATTGAGGATGTTTCTGTTCCATGCAAAAGTAGTGATAAATAGTGATGAATCCATAGACGTGTGGCATACTTGTGCAACCTTCTTTGAACGTCTCTATCCATTCATACACACTTCTTCGCGACAAAACATGCATCATTCATTCGAGTTACTCGCCTAGCTTGTTATTAACAAAACGCGAGCATGCAGACGAGCAATTTTCCAGTCTGTCCCTTAAACCTCAGCACTAGTTGAAGCTACCGAGTTAGTTTGGGCGTACCGAATGGTACATCACTAAACTGTTAATCTCTTCACATACAAACCAGGATTTATCCTTCAGTAAACTAAGATGCTTGCTTTTTAAACCAACACTACTCCTCCACACTGCCACGAGGACGTGATTTCCCCAAAGAGACAACAAAGTGGACCCTCACTCCTCTTCCACCCACTCTTTTTTTTTTTTTTTTTTTTGCATTTTCGCTGTTTGAGTTCTTGTTGAAATCTTTGTGAACTCTCAGTAAACTCTCAGCATGTGGTTGAACATCGCTCCTGCTTGCTCTGTCTGTGCGTTTTTCTCCCATTTTGACGAGGCTTGACAGAGATGCCTGCAGTTTTAGGGACGACGGCTCTGCGTCTTGAGGAGCTCAATCAATGCTCGCTGATTTCCTTTTTATCTTCGCAGAGACTCTCGACTTCACGAAGACCTTGATGTGTCAGAGACGTTTCAGACTAAACTTCCAACGTGTGCTACCAAGGCCAGGGATTTAATAGAGCATTAAGGGTGATAAAACACTTAGCGGTGAGCCTTTGATCGTTCATAATGTGAAATGGAGCTACAGCATACGAACACCCCGTCCTGCGAGGAATGAAATGTATCTTTACCTGCATCTTGCGGAGCTGGGCGAGCTGCTTGCGAAGGTCAGTGGCGTTCTGTTTGAGCTCGTGTAGGTGAAGCTGCATCTGGAGTTTAGACACGGTGGAGGTGTGTGGGCTCGCAGGCGGAGGAGGCATCAGGGCCAGCGGGGCCGACGGGGTCAGAGCTAAGGGACAAGGGTCATGGAAGCAAAGGTCATGTGTTACTTATATAAGTAGCAAAGCCTACACACCTAAGTGTTCTGAGGCACATAGACATGACACTTTGGTCCACACCTGCCCACACCATGTAATCCCTCTGTTACAGACACACACACACACACACACACACACACACAGAGTGAACGTGGCACACTGTCTCCTCCAAAGTCCATTCAGTCGGAGCAAGCATGCCGTTAGTGTGAATTTAATTTAGGAGAACCAGCGGCCCGAACACTGGGAAGCTGAGACAGATAAAGTGCACAATCCAGTGAAAACACAACCCTACACACACACACACACTGAAGTGACAATTTATTAGGTCCACTTTTCACTTCTGTATGTGTAGAATTATCTATAACTCTAAGGTGTATTTAGTGGTGTACAAAGTATTGGCACCCCCAATACTCACCTGTTCTTTAAAGAACCCATAAAACTATCTTGTCCAGGTTTTGGTCAATATTTTATGATAGAAGTACTTAAAATACAAGACTAAATAACAGGTTTATAATTTTATATTTAAGAAATCAATACATTTAATAACCTCAATGCATAGTTTCTTCTCCAATACACACTATTACGGATAGATCTCACCCATGGCATGCCAATGCTGTCATTACTTCTATCAGTTTCCTGTCTCTATCATTTCTGCTGCAGTATTTTGTAACGCACAAGCTCAGGTATTTCAACACTTCAGGCGGAGGAGGCTATTGTGACAGGAACTGAGTCTCAATAGACATGAGAAATCAAAGGCAAACAAACAAACAACTCAAACACAACAGCAGAAGAACTCGACACATTTTTACTTACGGAATGCAATAGAAGCAGTCACTTTAATAAGCAAGTGGAAAGTTTATTTGTTTTAATCTATAGATTATTGGGTCTGAGAAACAGGAATTGACTCTGGAATTTAAAATGCTTATTTTATAAGCCTTTTTTAAAAAAAACATTTTTGCTAAAGTTTTTCAAAATTTGTTGTTTCATTTCTATGTTGAAAATCATGGACAGTAGCGTTGCCACATATCCCTTAATTGGGCAAAAAAACCACATGTGGCAACATATATTTGGTATATTTTTCCATACAAAGAAGTATATAAATTATACCTTATACAAACATTTAAATTTTTTCTATATTTATTTTTTGTGTAATTTCTTGCATATTTGTATTACTGATATATATATATATATATATATATATATATATATATATATATATATATATATAAAAAGATCTTATTATGACATTCTTTTAAACATAAATTAAATCAAAAGCTGATAATCTTAAATGGTTTAATTCATTTATAATGTTATTTTAAAAGTTGTTGCTGTATAAAACCTATATACGTTGTTTTAAAATTTGGTCTCCTCCTGTAGGGGACAATTTTGTCTAAAATATATATGTCGCCTAAAATTTTTTTGCATAAAAAAAAGTAAAAAAAAAAAAAGACAAATTTCAAGCGTGAATTAGTTTCAATACAGCACATATATTATTCATAACTGCCTTTTGATAAAATTATAAAAGAATTATTAGATCGATATGACCACATTTAAGTTGCTACAATGTGATGTTTTTGCCTTGTTTTTTAAAGTGGGAAAAAAAAGCCGAAAAATGATTCACGAAAGAAAAAAAACAAAACCAATCAAAGATTGATCTAAGGATGAGAACATTAGGACCCGGTTCATTGCTAATCACTACCTAACATGATACGGTACATATTATATTGAATACTAACAGCTAGTTGTTACCATGGAAACATCAGCATCTGTATTGATATATAGCAACAGATTGATTACTGTGACGAATGCCTGGTCTCAACTTAGATCAAAAAAGAAATCACCTTATGGTAGTGAATAGCGAGCGTGAGAGATCATTAATGCGAGCAAGTCATTAATTATATATGTGAACCTAATAAAAAGGCCGTTCAGTGGACACACAAACACACAGAAATCAGTTACAGTAGGGTGAGACTGTCAGACTTTGGAGGAGAGAGAAGGAGCTATATAGAAAACACACACACACACACACACACACACACACACACACACACAGTAAATAGATAGATATAAAAAGCTTGTGAGCGCGTGTTTGCACACACAGCTCAAACTGACAGGGGAGAGCAGAGACGGCACTACCTTTCCTCTTCAGCCGGCCAGCTGAAACATACAGTACAGGCAGTCAGAGCGTCCGAGTCGCCGCAGAAACCATTGCAGCCAAATAAATACAGCAGGAATAAAAAGAGCAATGAGGTCTCAGCACTTTGGCACTTAAGGGGCTGTTCTAGAGGGTGGGTAATGGTGAGGGTAAATCCGTAACAGCCACAGAGTCGTCCCTTAGGAGAGATTTCTAACCTTGGATTTGATTCTGCCTCGCTTGGGTAAAAGTGTCCGCCAAATACTGTACGTGAGGTAAGGACTGAATGAAATACTCTGGGGTGTGGGGTTAGAGGACAATAAATCAATAACATGGTGTGGAATTACTGTTACTGCAACGGAAGTAGATTTTCTTCTTAGAACATCATGATCTAAGTGTTGTATTGCTCTTATTCCAAAGAAAAGAAAAAATTCTTAATCATTAAAGAACAACAGTTTATAGTTACAGGTACATACGTTTTATGTATACTATAGAATATAAAAAGATTAATACTTTGTTATGTTACATCAAGTCTCTGAACTGTTTCTGAAAAAAATTTTGACAGCAAAATGAGATAAACATTATTTTCAGACTTTTACTCATTCTGGCGTGTTATTATTCTTTGTCTGTAACAAAACTTTTAATTGGAAAACTGCTATGCTTCTTTTAAAATCCACGTTTTTGGCAAACCATAAGAAGGAACAGCTGTGTTACATAGTAAAACAAGACGCATCTCAAAATGCCAATCGTATCATTTCTATCTGTTCCATAATTAGCGAAGAGAAACTACTGGCTGGGCGAAATAGCGGGTATTGTGACTAAACTAGATGCGTTCAGTAGATTTTTGGGGAATGTTGAAGGATGTGTACACTCCATTGTTACTGTCATTGGAGTTACCCCAGCATCCAGGAACTAAAGGTACCGTATGCGTCGAAGGTTTTGAGATTATGTGATTTGGACATCGTGCCAACACCAGATTATATGGATTTATAGCGTTTTGCAAAATCATACAAAGTTCGCACTTATATAACCCAAACTATTTTAACATATTACATTGATATTTCTTTTTTTATCACTCTTGTAGCTCAAAGAAAACATACACAAAATAATATACCAAAAACTGCTTAAATGGAATGATCTCATTCTGCTGTCAAACTGTTTAACTGTAACCTTATTTTTCCTTCTGCTGTATAACTTTACCTTGACTTTATCGTACAGACAACTCCCCCCCCCCCCCCATCTTTATTGCTATAAGGGCTTTCTTCAATTATATAATTAGATAGCATTTTTGAACAGCAAAATATGACTATAGAGGTGCAGCAGACGGAATTGTCAGTGCTGTTGGGGTAGAAAATAAACCAAACCAACAATGCCTGGCAATCAGTATGGAGACTTTAACAAGGCTGTGGTATAAATATAATGTAAAGCTGAGGAGTGTGTGTGTGTTTGTGTGTGTGTGTTGTGGGGGCAAGCCTGGAGAAAGCGTCTAAGTGATGGTACCCTTTGGAAAACCATCAAAGCTTTAAATGTAAACCATCACTCTCTCTCTACATCACTCTGTTTGTGTGTGTGTGTGTGTGATTGTAAAAGATCACAGGGTAATGCCAGACTCTGTGTGAAGCAAGTGTACATAAAAAGGCTGCTAAAGGATGCATTTTCTTTTGTTCCGTGGTTTTAAAAAAAAGAGATTTAAACTGTTCTCTATTTATGCCAAATGTAGGAGCGTTTCGGAGAGGAAGGGCTTCGTGGACATGTCTAGCTTGTGGAGCAGATTAGTATTTAAAAAAAAAAAAAAAAACACCCATGACCCCGTCGCCGGTTTTCCTTCCATGGATCTCTGGAAGTCCTGACTAGTCCAAAACAGGAACATCCCAGAAGACCTGCAGTTTTGGTCTGACCCAGTTGTCTAGCCAACACAATTTGGCCCTTGCCACAGTAGCTACATTTTTAATATCTGGTTACAATAGCGACTGGAAGTGGGTGTGATATACGTAATAGGCGGCAAGTGATCCTTGTTTCCCTGAAGTTGATGTGTTGGAAGCAGAAAGAAAATTGGCAAACGTAAGGATTCAAGTTTCTTTGATGAGGGACAAATTGTGATGGTTAGGCGACTGGGTCAAAGCAACTCCAAAACTGCAGCTTTAGTTTCTGGGATGTGGTCTGGGATGTGATTCTGCAGTGGTCAGGACTTCCCAAAAGTGATTCAAGGAAGGAAAACCCGTCAAATGGCGACAGAGTCATGGGCGGCCAAGGTTCACTGATGCACGTGGGGGGTGAAGTCTGGCCTGTGCAGTCTGATCCAATAGAAGCGCTGGTGTAGATCAAATTGCTGAAAGGTGAATGCTGATTGTGATAGAAAAGTGCCTTCTTAAAACGAAAATACTTAAATCATTCTGGTGGCCATTTTGTTACTGACAAGCCCCCGATTTGGATAAAAAAAAAAAATGCAAGTTCCCACGTCCTCATTATGACGTTGTTGTGCTCAGATGCGCTCATCTTGTAAATCTGATCAAATGTCTAATACTAATTTGTATATTTTTAGTATATACAGTATACAGGACAAAAATAAAGAAGAAAACATTAAACATTTTGTATCAAATCTGATTTTTTTGCTAGGTTGTTTCAGATGTTTGAACTGCATTTTTTCATTTGTAAGTTATATTATAGTTAAATTAGTAAGAATGCCACTAATTAGCATGAAATCCATTTTAACAGTCAAAGGTGACACTTCACAGCATTGCAAGAGTTCAGGAGGACAAGGTCTACTCACTTCCTGTGCCCGAGCCGTCGCTGGTGGACTCCGTCTTCTCGCTGGAAGAGAAAGGGAAGGGCCGTGAGAAGTCGGTCCCTGGGTCCCGAGGGCAACCCGCCATCATGCAGAGCCGCAGCAGGCCGCATCTGAGGATCACACAGCCGTGATACTGCCACAGCCCGACACGGGACGGCAAAACGCACAACCACCTCACACTCATCAGGTAACGCTCCGGTAGCTGATCTACTCTGGCGTCCACACCCACCAACTAAACACCAGCAAACTCATAAACGGGGGAATAATAATGCTAATGTTAAGATCTCCCCCCCAGAATACACACTCATTACATCATTTTTATTTTGGAAGAGTTTCCGGATGCATTATTGGCGTGTGTGGAAAACTCTCACAGCTGACCTGTTCACACAGTAAACACTATACTGTATAAATACTTATATTTATACTACCACTAATACTACTGTCCTTTCAACAAATTAATAAAAATGAACTAATAGCTCCATGATAGCCCTGTCCCACATTAGCTCATATAATAACAAGCTATCTATCTTGTACAATGGGATCAAAAGTCTGAGTTCACTGGCGTTTATTTCTTAATCAAAAACTCAATCAAAAAAAGTTATACAGCAAAAATTATAAATATTTTTAAATTTAGCCTAACCTATTTATAATTTCTTAAAATTAATTTACAACAAACAGAAATAAATTAATAAGCTTACTTTTAGTAAAATTGCATTTTTATAAATTTTGATTTTTTCAAAAAATAAATTCCCATCTACTATTTTTTGTTCCCATCTACATTTTTTTAAATATAAGTTTTAGTAGCCTTTAGTAGCTATGACTAGAAATACACTTCATAATTGTATTTTTTGTTATATGTCATTTTAAAGGTTGCTAATATTGCTTAATGAGTCTCTTAAAACAGGTTTACATGTATGCAAGGTCAAAAAACACTTTAGTTTTCTCCAAAAATAGATTTAATTTTACCCCATTTCTAAATGATTCGTAAACTGACTCGTGTGAAGCAGTTCGAAGATTCAGTCTGTCTAAACCCCCCCTTGCCCTTACTGCTGTGATTGGTCTGATGGCGCGGTGATTTATGACTGGTCAACCGCTACAGCGTGTGTCGGAAAAAATACCGCCATGACCATAACTGAATGAAGGCTCTGGAGACCCGTCAATACATAGAAAAGATGGCGTCGGTTTTTCGAGCCGGGGTCTGATGATGAAACGCTTAACGTGACACATCGACAAGAAACTAGCACGACTGTTTCGCTAGCACAACTGGAGCAGGACGTTTCTCAGTGTAAATGTTAATGAACTGCAACTGAACTCTAACACTCGCGAAGTGTGCATGCCACTTGCCCTTCTACGGCAAGCCCTGAGGGGGAAAATGCATCATTTCTGGTGAATGGTGGAGAATAAACAGTAAAAAGGTTTTCGCCTGCTCCCGTTATATATATAAAATATATAATTTTGTCTTTTATGGCAGCACACAATACTGCATCATAGCACGTCTGCTTCTAATACGATGTGTTATCATAAATATTACAGTCTATCTTTTCGACACCTAATGTTTATCTGACACATCTGTAGCCTACGTGTGAATACTCTACGCAGGAAATCCAACATTTCACCAAACAGAGGAGAAAAAAAACCTAAGTTGATTGATTAACTTAGATTTAATCAGTAGAGATTTTTATACCTTAACGCTGTCGAATTCTGGATTCTGATTGGTCAGAGGATGTTGATTCATTGTCCAGAACAAGCGGTATAAAAATCTATGTGAATGCACTTGTTCTAGTATGTTATTGTTTCTACTTGTAAAGTCGAGCCCATAAATTTTGGAACAAGGATAGTGTGGTGTGGGGTGGGGGGTTGGTATAATGGCATTTGCCATCTGTACATCAGCACATTGAGATTGAAATGAAACACACAAGATAGGAGCAAAGTCAAGACTTTCAGACTTAATTTAAGGGGTTCACAAAAGTATGGCATTAAATCTTCAGGAATCACAGCCATTTTCACATACACACACAAACAAACACCCCATTTTTAGGGGGTCACATTTTTTAATTGAAGCTGAAAGGCTTGACTTCGCCCCTATCTCCTAGTACTTCATTTTTCAATTTAACATGGTTGTTGTACCAGAAAGACCAAATCCCAACAAACATTTCTTTATTCCAATATTTATGGTCCGGACTGTATATTGGACATATTTAACAGAAACGTTGTTGTATGCAAAAATGTATGCTCTCACTCACTCATGGTTTGACTTTATCCTGTATACAGGGTCACGTAGTGCCAATCCATTGCAGGGCACACACACCTACTCATATGCACATTCATACACTCCGGGCAAATTTGGGAACACCAATTAGCCTAATGTGCATGTCTTTGAACTGTGGGAGGAATCTAGGGCACCTGGAGAAAACGCACAGGAAGAACGTGCAACCTCCATGCACACAGGCTCGAGGCGGAAATCGAACCCAGACCCTGAAGGTGCAAGGCGACAGTGCTAACCACTAAGCCACAGCGCCGCCCTGAAAAATGCAGAATTGTTAATAAAGTTAGAAGGAGTCACCGGAGTTAGCACTTTTGTATTTGTAATATTTTGCAGCTTCTTAGAAAACCTCAAAAGGGTTTTTTGCCTATTAACTTTTTAAAGGAGAGAGAGAAAGAGAGACCATTTAATCATACGTATAAAATGCTCATCTTTAATATTTTAATGTTATAGTTGATCTTTTTGTAAAACTGATAAAACAAACACATTTGATAGTGGACTCAGACTTTTGCGATCTGACTCTGTGTGTGTGTGTGATCTGCTCCCTGTATAGATCTGGACACTTAATGCTGATATGGATGAGTTCCAGATGTGCGTTCATGACTGTCCATCAAAAGCGAATATACCAGGGTGAAAGTGGAAGACGAGGCAGCGCCCACGATGCAGGGACGATACGCTCCGCGGACGACAGGCCCGCGGATGCAAAACACATCGCACAACAGTCCACACTGCGTCTGAGCGTTACAAAAACACAAGCGGATGAGAAGAACTGAGCGACAGCCGGTGGCTTTGGAGAAACAAAAGAGTCGTATAAGCTTAATGACACACGTAAGACACACGCACACTGCTCGATGTCAATGCATGTGATGTTTCGTGTTGAATGGCTGAGCTTCAGTAAATGAGAACGACATTCAGTATGAGTGGTTTAAATGCCTGTGAGTGGTGTAGACAGTTTATATTGTATGCGTCTGCCTATTTATATTTATGCATGTATGTATGTGTGTGTGGGTGCGTGTGTGTGTGTGTGTGTCTTACGTGCTGTCGCTGTCCGGTGCTCTAGTAAGGACGCTTTGTACCAAGCCTGTGAGGCTCGCTATCTGTTTCTCCATTGCTTCCATACGATCTCTGCTAAAAAAGTACCAATAATTAGTGAAAACACAAACACACACACATACACACTTAGACACATGCATATTAACGATAAGTGCAGATAATTAAGGTTTAAAACAAACCCAAACTTAACCTTAGTAAAATTTTAAGCAGATTTTCTAAAGAGGACTGACAAAATCCAACCATGTCAGATCTTTCTATCCTTGTAGGAATTAAATCCCCGTAGACACAAATCTCTCTGTAAATTTTGAGTGCTCCTCACCTCGTGTTAGTCTCGTTCCCGAAGCCGGAAATCACCCTGCCCGTCTCGCCACCCAATGGTTCTGAACTTGAGCTCGGCCTTGACTTTGGACTGTCCACAAACACGGACGAGGACGAATCCTTCCTGAAGCTCTGTCTGACAGGCGAGCCACGGCTCAGCGTCCCCGAGTATGAGTCGGACATCTTCTGAGGAGAGGACGAAGACGACAGCCTGAAGCCCGTGCCCAAAGCGGAGTACGTGTCAGGGTACAGCGGTGCGCCTGGCTTATAGAGCGGGTCATCCAGGTCGCCCTGCAAAGCCACGGCTGAATACGTGCTCAGAGAGCGCACAGAACCGCGACGGTAGAGCCCACCCGGTCCCGGCATGCCCAGCGGCTCTCCCATGGACGCGATGCTTAGCCGATGTCCATCAGGAACCAGGCTGTACGGGTCTGCGTAGAGACTCTCGTTCTTCAGGAGCGCGTTCTTTGCGGCGACTTCCTCGTCGGGTTTGACGTCGCGGCGTTCGAGGATGGCTGACGGAGACGCCGTCATGCCTCCTCCCGGGCCGTGAGCCGGAGACCCGTGGTGTCCGTGTTGTCCGTGCTGAGAGCCGGAGAATGAGGGAGGTCGACCGCCGCTGTAGGAAAGACGGGAACGGGCAGGAGAGGAAGGGGAGGACCCGGAGGAGGGCAGGGTGTTTAGGCGGCGAGTGGGTGATGATTCACGTGAAGCATAGACCATCTCTCTCTGCAAGAAAAAAAGAAAGAGAGAGATGAATCGTTCTGCAGTACAATCATGTTAAGTTAAGCGTTTATTTGTCACATATACATTAGTGCACAATGAAATTCTTTCTTTTGCACATCACAGAATAACTGGGGTCAGAGCGCAGGGTCAGCCAAGATACAGAGCCCCATGGAACAGATAGGGTTAAGGGCCTTGCTTAAAGGCCCAACAATGGCAACCTCATGGAGCTGGAGCTCGAACCGTCTAGTTTCCAATCAACAACTCAGTACCTTAACCCTCTGAGCTACAACTGCCTGCAAAAATCATGTAGACATTGCTGAATGTTTACTGAATTGAGTTTGTTGATAACAAATAATGTTTTAAAAGAGTGTATGGTTGCCTCTTATAAGCTTATGTAAGTCGCACACTCTTGCCGCTTACTCCACAGTTCAGGGAGTACGGTAGCGTAAATGAACTGACTCCACTTCATTTCCGTCCTACAAGACATGGTTACATGGCTGTCACAGATATTAGCCCAAAGGACAGTGTCATGTTCTTGGGTCAGTCTGTCTGCAGGACGACCCGATGTTAATTTAGCCCGAGGGTGACAGCACGGAGACAGGCAGGAAGCAGCTTGAGAATGGGTGAGAACGGAGCCCCAGACTTCCTGCCCCCGTACACTCCCACGTTCTATTCATGACGAGGTAATCCGACTCGGGAGAACTCCTCTGGTTCTGTTCAGTGCTTTCACTCTGCTCGTCTAGAGTTCCGGGA
This sequence comes from Clarias gariepinus, assembly GCF_024256425.1. Classification (NCBI taxonomy): domain Eukaryota; kingdom Metazoa; phylum Chordata; class Actinopteri; order Siluriformes; family Clariidae; genus Clarias; species Clarias gariepinus. The sequence goes on from NC_071115.1 coordinate 6,371,266, forward strand.
AGAATACTAGACAACATGATGCTAAGATTGAGACACTGCCATCCAGCAAAACACACACACACACACACACACACACACACACCCCTCTGATCATTTTAAAGTTTTTAGACTAGTTTTGGCTCTCCTTTCAGAGTTTGAGGTACATCTAACATAAGTATAGTGGTATATATGTCATGAATTTCAGTCATCCTTCATACACACACTCGAGAGAAAGTAGTTGATGTGCACAGCAGCATGTGCTGCATCCAGGGATCTGTCAGAATGACAAAAAAGGAGTTCACTGAGGGGAAACAAAAGACCAGACACTTTTTTTTTATTTTTATTTTTTTTTAACAAAATTCCACTCTTCTCTGTTTCTTTCAGAGCCTCTTCCATCATGTTTAGAGTTGTGGAGTTCAACCCTTGCACAATAAACTAGCAGACTGTATATCTTCATTGTCTCCAGTGTAAGCTTAATGGGTTCACCAGACACACTCGGTGGCAGAGCCGTCTCAGTTCAATATCTACAACCAGTTCTCAAACAATGTCACCAGGATGGCAGACAATTACTAATTCATTATAATTAAGAAGATGAATGATTCAATATAATGGAACCCTGATTGGTTAAATGTGGATATTGAAATACGAAGTGGAATCATTCTTAGTTCCTTTTGTTCCAAGAGGTGAATTGGACGCCAATCGCCCTCCAGTGCACATGATCGGCTGTGCTGGTTTCAGCCTCGTTTCACGATGAAGGTTCGCTGCCATGTGATTTTAGGACAGCCTAGCTTCTGCTTTCCCTGTTGAGATGTCCACGTCATGGCTGTTTTCTGTTGGCGCTAGACGCAGGATGTGATCTTTACCCCAAACCAGCTTTCAGTGATGATGATGTCAGCTGGGGGCGAGTTGATGTCCAACTATGCACTTTTTCTTCGGTGATGTGGTAGAGGTGTAATATTCAGAGGATATGGTGAAGACAATGCTGTTTGAAATGCTGAAGACTTCCACGTCCTGCATGTATAAATTGCCATCGGGATGACGATCGTGTTCAAGAGCCGCTGCTAGAGACTTCCTGATTTAGCAGGTAACATTGTAGGTGGTGTCACCATCCGGTGTCAGCACGCTCACAAGATGGCTGAATCACATGCTGTCAATTTAAATTTCCTTTAAATTTAGGTTTAAGTTAATTCACGTTTGTGTTTCGCTGGATAGCAGTGTCTCAATCTTAGAGTCATGTTGTCTAGTATTATGCCCGAAACTCTAGACGAGAAATAAGATTAGGAAGTGTTGTACTTTTAGGAAATACAACAAGATGATGTGTGAAGGCATAAACTTTTACTGTTACCATTAATAATAATTTTCTCAAGATAACGTCTTCAAATAACCTTTAAGTGTTTTTTTGGTGCAAGTTGTTACTATAGAAACAATTAAATAATTAGTTTAATGGAATTGTATATTATAATTTGCATGTATCTGGAAATATTGTGAGCATCTACTTTTATAGTGTTTGGGCTAGGCTACACTGTTAGCCTTGCAACAGTTCATTACCTACAGGAGTCGGCCCACGGTGCGATGCAAACCCGCGTTTCCCACAGCTCTTACTATGTAACAGAAGCTGTTTTGTGAAACGAATTTCTATTTTTTTCTTTTTTATGTTCTCATATTGTCACCTAACAGTAGACATCTGTTGATGGTGTGACCCATACAGCCAGATGCTACAGTACAGTATGTGACTATTTTTGGAGTCAATCATTTTGCATAGTCAAAACTACAATGTAACACAACACTCAAAGTAAAACCTAGTCTGGTGAATTATTTCCAGTCTTCCAAAAGCTTTTGGAGGAAACTTATCTTAGTGTTAACTAAAGAATTTGGGGGAACAGTCTATCAATGTTTTCAAAAACTGTCCAAATAACTCAGTACAGAATTACAATTATACTGTACATGAAGAAGAGGTATGATACATAGAATAGTTTATACACTGTTGGCAAACAGGGTTCCTCATGGGTTCTTAGCTTTTATAATGGAGTTAAGCTCTGAACAGAGGAAAAAAAAAGTCTTTATAAAACTCTTTTAAAAAATACTTAGGATAATTAAGATGTCTTAAATTCTTTAAGGAATTGGCTAGAATAAGAAAAAAGTTCTTCTTGAAAACTCTTCCTGAGATTTTACTCGTTTTTGGGTTCATAGGTCTCTAAAGAAGTTCTACTTTGAATCTTCTCTGATTAGAATATAAGTTTAATTAAATGTTCCTCAATGGTTCTTTGGATGATTTAAAGTCTGATGCTTCTTAAAGAAGCCCTACTAGTATTCTTCTCTAATATTAAAGTAAAGTTCTACATGAGATGTCTTTCATGTCTTTTAATCTTTAAATGTTCACAGTTCCTGAAGATGTTCTACTTGGAAGCTTTTTTTAAATGTAAAAACTGGGAAAAAATTCTACATTGAACTTTCTTCAGTTGTCATTTGGATAGTTAAGGGTTTGCAGCATTCTAAAATAGGTCTACTTGGGATCCTGAGAATTTCCTTCAGGATTTTTTGGATATTCAAAGGGTCTTGACTTTCTAAATATTTTCAACTTGATGGCCTCACTGATAAGGAAACAGAGTTTTACCAAAAACCCTATAACCATGAATGGTCCTATGTTTACGAGTTCCCTGTGAATGATATTTGAACTACTTGTAAGGCTTATGTATGGAATCGTGTATGTTTTTGCACCATTTCAGACACAGACATTTCAGACCACACACCTTAAGTATAAGTACAGCTAGCATTAATGGTCTACAGCTAAAGAACAAATGAGCTCCCACACTCACCCGCAGGTCGCCATTGGCCAGGTGCGCAGCTGCTGTATAGGAACCGTAGACTGGCTCTTTGCGGTAAATCTTAATGATGCTGCGGTCCTGAATGTCCCGGACGTCCTCCAGTTCGTAGAAAACGTTACGTGCCTCGTCCTTGATCAGGATGGCTGTGTTGGGGGATTTGAGCATGCTAGCTGTTAGCTTCTGGGGGAACATGTGCACAATGAGGGCGTGTAGAGTCTCCATACTGCTCAACTCATGGGTGATGTGGACGCGTCTCGTCTCATCGCCAAACTGCAGGAACAGCACTCCTGTACAAAGAGGGAAAAAAGGAGAATGAGAAAGATTTGTCTTTCTCTGACAGAATGAGAGCGTTACAAAGGACCCTCCTTAAAGGGGTTATTGCAAACCGTTTTTGAGAGAATAAAACGTCTACACAGTCCTACATCCAAAATTCTGAAGAGGTCTTTGGATAGTTTAAGATTTTTAGTTTCTTAAAGGGCTTGTAATGACATTTCTACTTAGAACCTTCCTTAAGGGTCAATTGAACAGTTAAGTGGTTTAGCTTCAAGATGAAGTCCTGCACAGAATCCTCCCTGATAAGGAATGGAAATTCTGCATTCTAACTTTTCCTTAAAAGGTTTATTTTGAAACCTATACTTAACCTGCTGAAAATGTTCTACTTTGAAAGCTTCTCTGGTAGGAAATGAGATTTCATGAAGGTTTCTTGTATTGTTTAGGTTTTTTTAGATTGCTGTTTGGAACCTTCTGTGATAGAGACCAAGAGATTTATAGAGATCTCCCCTCAAAGGTTCCTTGGACAGCTCAGGGTTCATAGCTTAGCAATTGAGTAGTTAAGGAAGTTTGCAAAGAACAAAGAGAATGATGGACATATAGGACTAGCCTGAGAGACAGAGAGGCGTTAATCTAAGTCAGTGTGTTTAGCTGCTCCCTGATGCCTTCCTTCAGTCTGAGTCATTTCTTTCCCTCTGTGTGTGTGTGTGTGTGTGTGTGTGTGTGTGTGTGTGTGTGTGTGTGTGCGTGCATGATAGAATAATGGAACTATACATCAACCTTCACAGGACAGCACTCTGACAGAAAGCAACTAACAGCAATATAATGGGTGTGTATTGATGAACCACGTTCCTATGGTCCTACATCCCCAGGGTCCCATGTTCCCTCACGTCTATGTCCCTTCTGTATATTTCACTAAAGATGTAAAGATCAGTACTTTTTAACTCAGTAAATCATCTAAATGGAAAATAAAGTCATCTGGTTTGTGTTCTGAATTTTAATTAATTCGCATAATTACTGTATAACTTCCACCTAAATAATCTGTTAAAAAGAGACCTAATGTCATGGTTGAGATCAGACAGTATAAACATAGGATCGATTGAACATTGAGCTGATACAGAAAACCTGGAAATCATAGGACTCTGGAAATAAAGTGCTCCAAGAGCAAGGCAAGAAAACATTTTTAATGTTTACTAAAAATTATAGACCCTTCATTTCGTTGTAAGTCAACAAATTTACAAAACTGCAGGGGATCATACAATTATTTTCCCCACTGTACTTAAATGTCTCAGTGCTGTTACTAGCTATTATCACTACTGGTGGAATGTCTCTTGCCCAATCAGATGACTCTGTCTGCTACATTTAGGCATTTGGCAGACGCACTTATCCAAAGAAGGTGACAGTTAAGGGCCTTGCTCAAAGGCCCAACTTGGTGGTCATGGGATTTGAATCTGGGACCTACTGATCCAGAGTCCAATGCCTTAACCATTAAGCTACCCCTGACCCTATAACTAACTGTTATACAATATAAAGGTAAAATAATAGATGATTATAGATGGATATGGATTATATAGCTCCTTTTTTATTAGTAAAATAAATATGGGACTATACTGTATGGCTGTGTATAGTGGGTTGTTGTCCAGAAAACCTCTCAGAGGAAACACAGCACCATGCATTTCCTGAAAAGTTTAACTTGGGGAACATGGGACACAGAAAATATTGGATAGGTAAATAAATTGTAGGTAAAGGTTAGGTAAATAAATTGTAAAATATATATATTTCAATATAGGAATATTTTCTGTAAAATGTAAATCAAACAATAGAATGAATTTAAAGAATTAACTTCATTCAAGGCATAGGATATTCTAGGGCTTTGGATATCATTGTCTATCATTGCTGTGGAGTATACCATGAGTATACTCTATATCAGGTTCTGGAAATTTGATGCTAAATGAAATTTCCTTCGAGGATACAGCGCCTATAGAACATAGACTTGGTCCCCCAGAAAGGAATCTAGGACCCTGGGATTACTGGGTGTTAGTAATACAGTATGCCATGCAGGACAATGAGAAGAAAATGTAATGCCTGGAACCACAATGTTCAGGACAGTAAAGTGACTGTTGAAGCCCCTCCATATTATCCATAGCTACTAATAAGAAACACAATAAGCTGGGGCACAAGCTTGATTCATGTAGTTAAACACCCGTGTGGACAGCTTAACAACCAGGCATACGTACTGTATATCATGCTGTACCATGAATATAAGATATATACCTGCAATTAGACCTGCTAGGCTGCTGTTTCCTATTAACAAAGCAGAAGGCAGTTAGCCACACAGCATGTTTATCTGGAGTTCAATAGGGGATGCACACATACAGTATACACAAAGAGACTCACAAACAAATCCAAGTAAGGCGTCAGGAAATCTTAACACCTGGGCATAGATTGGGTAGGTGGAAGTGTGTTCCAAGGATAGGAAGAGAAGAATGTTTTACACTCAGGAAAAGCTACATAAATACAGGTGCTTTGAAAGAGTTACCGACAAGACTGTTAGACTATAGAGTACATAATGCAATATAAGTACATATTTAAAACTAAGAGAAATACATTTTTAGCTTTTGAACTGAGATTTTGGACTATTTATTTTTGCTAATTTATTATTATAATTAGCACCTGCCATCACCTGCCTTCAGGAATGCCTAGGTTTGATTTCCAACCAACTCCCAAACCCCAGCCCCATGATGCAATGCCAGTCCCAAGAAGAAGCAAATGAAAAAAAAAAAAAAAAACATACCAGATGTGCAGATACTCTAGCTATGGCAACCCCTTACATTTACAACATTTGGCATGACTGCCATTTCACGTCATTTTACATCTGAGAATTTGAGGGGTTTTTAAGGGCCTTGCACAAGGGCCCAACAGTGACAACTCAGTGATGATCAGATTTGAAACTGGGACCTTCCAATCAATAGTCCAACACCTTAACCACTGAACTACGCCTACAGCTTGTTGCAATTAGTCAAAAAACCGGCAACAACCACGACAAGTGTGTCTGAGTTAAAACTATAGCAAAACCAAACTGTTAAAACTACATCTTAGTGCAAACACAAGTCTATTCACTAGAACTAAAAGTTTATAAGCATTTTCACATTTCTGACAATCTGGTTTTAATGATGCGTAAAGATAAACTGATGTCACTTGCCATTGTAACATGGACATAACATTACTTTATGCCATCTTAAGCAAATTATTTGGCAAAGGCCGAATTATTAAAGGGGACCTACAGTACAATATTATGCAAAATTCCTCACAAAAAATATCTCTGCATTTCCTTTCCGTTTTCTGTTTTTGTTTGTGACCTCATATAAGAAGATCCCCTCCTCTGGCTTTCTGCTGTTCTCTGGTGGACATTGCTTGGCAGTAGCTCATTGTCATAGACACTGAAACAGCACATTTGGAGGAGGAGTGTAGCTTACTGTATAATAGGTTGTTAAGGAAATATTGAACCTTTAACAAAGACCCATGTATTACTGTAAATATGGCCTTCCACACCATATTAAGCCATGGACTCAAACCACATAATTTGTGACTACAACTTTGCTCTGACTGTTTACAAGCACAAGATACTAAGTGACTCTGAAATACCAATTTGTGGAAAAACTTACAATAATTACAGAATATGTTGTTTTCTCATAACAAAAGGAAAAAAATCCCACAAATACATCAGTCACACTTTGGAACAATGTATTTGTGCTTACGTTTTATGCAATCAGAGCCTGTTATCTTAAAATAGGTTATTGTTTTGAAGCAAAATATTTTGTTCACGTATTTCCACTGCCACTGCCCAGAAAAAAAAAGTGTAAAAATGTGAAGGTGTTTTTTTTTTTTTTTAAATATACTTGTGAAATATAGGTTCTCCTGACTGCAGAAATAAAAACGTATTTATAGTCTACTTACACTTTTCAACCCTGCTGCGAATGACTTTCTTCCACACTTTCTCTCTTATGGATTAAATTGCAACATTTCCGTTTATGTTTTACATCACGGTTAGAAGCAAATAAGTTCAGTTTCTGTATCCTGGAGGCACAATGTGGAGCCCAGGAGCTGGTCAATAGGTGTGTGTTCATGGTTGTGCATGCATGTATGAGCCTACAAAAGACGTATTTTTAAACTTGGACTTGGACAGGTTAGTAAAAAGTCAATGATCATGTAAGCTTTCAGGGTAGATCTATGGTCTGTGTGTGTGTGTGTGTGTGTGCATGTGTGTGTTTGTTACCTGGAGAGCGCAGTTTATTCTGGCTGGCAGAACGGGACAGCGGCAGGCTCTGGCGGAACCGGTTCATGCGATTAAAACCAATTGGTATGTCGGCCTCAGACATGGTCTCCAGAGACTCAGCTGAGGCGTAGGACAGTTTGGATGCCTGATCGGCCAAACCAGACTGAGTGGACTGGGAATGCCGTGGACTTCGACTCTGTACGTGAGAGAAAAAGAAAGAGAGTTAGAGGAAAAAAGTCGATTTTTATCACAGCGCTAGTACATAAAAGAAGTACAGAGTTCAAGTGCAGAGAATAAAGTGTGAAAGCAGTCAGTATTTAAATACACCACCGATCAGAGCTCTGATAATCTCACACAATGTCACTCAGGATTGTGCAAATAGGGATGAATTTTATCTATAAATGTTTAAAAGGCTGGAACTGACAAGGACACCAAATCCTTCACTAGGACTGACACACACCATGGGCCACACCCCTTCACAGAGACTGACAGATAGAGAGGCCAGGCCTTCCTATTAAGACTGGGGAACGAAGGCCATGCCTTCTTATTGGAGATTGAGGCACAAAGACCACACCTTCTTTTTTGACACAAAGGCCACACCGTTTTACCCAAGCTAGGCCAAACATCCATCATTAAGGCAAAGAGGCAACACCTTCTTCGTTAACACTAAGGCAAGAAGGCCACACCTCCTTCACTAATACTAAGACAAAGAGGCACACCTGCTTCTCTGACACTGAAGCACAGTGGCCACATCTCCTTTACCAAGACTGAAGTGTAGAAGCCAAGCCTCTTTCGCTGAGACTGAGTCCACATCTTCTTCACTAACATTGAAGCATAGAGGCCACACCCACTTCACTGAGACCAAAGCATAGAGGCCACACCTACTTCACTTAGACTAAGTACAGAGGCCACACCTCCTTCACTGAGACTGAATCATAGAAGCCACACCTCCTTTTATGGGACTGAAGCATTGAGGCCACACCTCCTTTAATGGGACTGATTCATAGAGGCCACACCTCCTTCTCTGGGACTGAAGCATGGATGCCACACCTCCTTTAATGGGACTGAATCATAGACGCCACACCTCCTTTAATGGGACTGAAGCATAGAGGCCACACCTCCTTTAATGGGACTGAATCATAGAGGCCACACCTCCTTTAATGGGACTGAAGCATGGAGGCCACACCTCTTTCACTGAGACTGAAGCATAGAGGCCACACCTCCTTTAATGGGACTGAATCATAGAGGCCACAATTCCTTCTCTGGGACTGAAGCATGGAGGCCACACCTCCTTCTCTGGGGCTGAAGCATGGAGGCCACACCTCCTTCACTGGGACTGAAGCATAGAGGCCACAACTCCTTCCCTGGGACTGAAGCATAGAGGCCACACCTCCTTTAATGGGACTGAAGCATAGAGGCCCCACTTCCTTCTCTGGGACTGGAGCATAGAGGCCACACCTCCTTCACTGGGACTAACAGGCAAAGATGTCACAGCTCAATTAAGGCATAGAGGCCATACTTGCATTTTTAAGAATGAGGCACAGAGGCCACACCTTCTTCTCTGAGACTAACAGGCAAGGAGGCCACATACAATCTAATCTAATCTACCTTATTGAAACACAGCCACTCCTCCCTCATTGTTAAAAGAAATATTAGCAGAGAATTCGGACACAGGCTCTGTACCAATTATAAAACCTGCTCAGTGATAATAAGGCTTCGTCTCCGTCTCAATCACTGCCTTTCTATCTCTCGCAGGCAGCCTGATTTAAAATATGGTTCTGCTAATGAGCAAGAGATGTGTGCTATTGTGTGTTTTATAGTCGTGTCTCTCTGTGGAGGCTGAGCAGTGTTTAATGATGAGACTCCCACATCTCCATTGCCGCACCACAGCACTGCACTCTTCGGTAACGAGCTCCCAGGATGTACTGCGCAGATGCTGGTTTGGGATTCATCCGTAAAGCAGCATGAAGATTTTTTCCCCCTTTTATCTGCTCTGTGGTTAATCCACTCCATGCTGATTTTTCCACCCAGCGATTTGCTCTCGCTGAATGATAAATATAATAACGGAATAATAATTATTATTCAGATGAGAAATAGGATTTTGATCGAATATATGTACAGATAATCCCACATACAGATAATCCCAGATCACTGTAAAGTGAGATACCACGCCTACCGCAAATCCTGCATTCACACTAGAAAGCAATAAAATTCTGTTTTCCATATACATTTATGGCACTCTCACTCTTTCACTCATTCTTTATACCACTTGTCCTGTCCAGGCTTTGGGACACCTCAAGCGGATTCCAGGGGGCACAGTCGCTAACCACTATGATAAATTCATGACATTTAGCAATAGTACTTGTGACAAAGAGTTTTTAACATTTTAGGAAGGAGTCTCCAGTGCCAGTGTTTTGTAACTGTTGAAGATAAAGCTGTATTTCAACCATGGAGTATCATGGGAAAATCTCAGGCTCAAATGCAAATGTTATAAATGGAATAAAACACTTTACTTTAAAAACTTGGAAAATAGTCAACTTTGCAGTGATAACAGTACCTCTTCTATACCAAATTAGATAACCGACCCATTGGCTATGACCCATTGGCTATGACTACTCTCAGGTATAGCTGGCTATTCACATGCAGTATATCGGACACGAGAGTGTTTTAAGCGACGACTGGCAACCCTGTGCTGAACTGTGAATACACTCTCTTTTTTATCCTCCTCCCTTTCTTCTTGCTTTTGTTCAATGAAGTATTCAGGACTGAAATTGCTCAGTACCACTGAAATTGCCTTGCCAAATAGCAGCAGATTGATGGTTGATTCAGTCTTTTGCTGAGAGGGAGAGAAACAGAGGGATCGTGTCACGCTGCTCTCCAGGTAGATAGTCAGAAAATGGCAGGCTGCCTCTCCACTAACAAATGGAGGGGAAAAAATGATGGATGAAGCATGGAGTGATGAAAAGAAAGTTTTCACCTGCTGATTTTTACAAAACGTTTTCAGCGAGCAGGAGAAAAAGCCGTGGAAGCTTATTGATTACGGTTCTCAGGAGTGCACAGGATTTGAATGCAAATGCAGGATTCTGAGAAGATCAAGACAATCCAAATAGGGGAAGCAGATGCAGATTGAAAGTAGGTAGGGTCAGGAGAAACAACATGGCAAACAAAATATGATAGTCTAGGAGATAAACTGTAAACTTTGCAAAAAAAAGTAAATCAAAAACAGAACAGAAAAAGAAATGTTCATAATCCTCAATGGCAGAAAGCAGGTGTGAGACTTCGCACTGAACAGGAGTTATTTATTTATTTATTATTTAAGTCTGGGTTAATTAAAGGAATCAGTGTGTGGGAATAGATGTGCATATGAGCCGTGTGTCATGATCAGTGTTGATGACACAGGGACGTTTATACTATATTCGTTAACTCTATTAAAAATAATGTCTTGAGTTTTACTATCCTGTCCCTGATAAATTCTACAGCTCTCTAGAACCAATTACTGATCACCCAACAACCAATCACTGATCACCATAGTCTCCCAAAAACCAATCACATCACCATTGTTCAACAACCAATCACATCACCATTGTTCAACAACCAATCACTGTGCATTGTGCAACAACAAATCATTGATCACCCTTGTTCCCAAAAATTAATAAATGTCCACCATTGCTTTTAAAAAGCAATCACTAATCACCATTGCTCCCAACAACCAATCACTGAGTATCATTGTTTAAAACAAATCACTGATTTTTATTCTACGCAACAACCTAGAACTGATCACCATTGTTCCCAACAGTGTTGGGGGACGTTACTTTTTAAAGTTACAAAATTACTGTCAAAAGTAATCAGTTACATTACAACGTTACTTTCTGATAAAAGTAACTAGTTTGCAGAAAATGAAAACTCCTTTGTGATTCCTCATGCATGTTGTTTTAGTCAAGACCTTTATAATTATTCTACCATCATCACTTAGCGAAGTTTGGCCCATAATCTGTTAACTACTACATAATCTGTTAAATACCCCTATCTCACCTACTGTATGCGCTTTCACACGGTGGCCATAAGTACGGTTCATCATAGTTCATCACAAGTTTTTGCGCTGTGATCTTTTCGCGTGCCAGTCCTCGCATGGTCAAACCACATAGGTGAGATAGGGGTATACCAGCAGGAATAACAGAGGAGGGTGGGTTATTTGGGCGGGGCTTGTAGGAAAACTTTCACACACACACCCACACACCAATGGATTGGGAGTGACTGCTGTCTGGCTTACGGATTACATAAATTGTCTGAATAACGGATTACATTTTTAAAAATATAACTAAATAACTGAGTACTTAAATTGTGGACCTAACGTGTTAGATTACTCATTACATCAAAAAAGTAATCCCAGTTACTTTGTAACGCGTTACACCCAACGCTGGTTCCCAAGAACCAATTATTAATCAACATTGTTCTCAAAAACCAAAGACTATTCCCAGCAACCAAGCAATGATCACCACTGTTTCCCACAACCAATCACTGATTACTGTTGTTCCCGAAAACGAAGCACTGATTAAAATTTAATATGATTCAATATGTATGCAAATAAGGCCATTATGTCATCTGGTAAGTTCTAGAGACTCCCTGAGCACCCATTAGCTACTTGGGACATGGAGCGCCTGTTAGTAACTGATGGAGGTGGTGACATGATTAACTGAGGATCCTGGGAAACTAATTTTATATTTTCGATGGAGGGTGACAGCAATGTCAGTGCATGCCAGAGAGCTGAGGTAGAACTGGATGGAAATCTGGGTCGCAAGACTCCAAAAACTCTTTGTAATTCGCACACATTGTGCACCTAACAAAATAGTCAATGAGAGTGGCTACAAGGGACTCAATTGGATGAGTGCGTGTGGACAGCACATGCACTTAAACAACCATCAAAGTAGGCTCTAGAGGCTTACTCCTTATGTTTGAGTGTACTTGTCCCAAAAAGAAATACAAAAATAAAAACACACTCTAATAAAAAGAGTCAACAGGATCAGCTTGTCTTATCCTTAAGAGATTAGGGCTGAAGAGCCAAAGAAACATTGACAACCGGGGATCACATGGCTTTAAAATATGAGCCACTTTCTTAGGGGGAAATGGCTAAGATTGGGACAATAATTTAATAAGAGCGTAATTCCATCGAGTGTAGTGTTTCTGCTTTTAGTCTGGAGGCAAGAGAAGCCTCAGGAGATGCCCTCATGTTCCAGTGGTTAACATTCACACAGTGGAACACACACACACATGGTTTTAAAGGTAAATCCCAGATATTATTCCTAAATCTCCTGTTATGACCTTTTCTACTTAAAAAAGGGATTATAAAGAGTAATATATAAAATGCATTATAGTTATGTATAAAATAGCATGCAAGAATGTATGGATCTTAAATGGGCCACAAATCAGCTTAGTCTTATGTTTAATGTCACACAGCAACTTGACCTTCAAAGCAAATGGCTGCAGGTTTATGGTATCAAATACAACGAGGTGTAATAAAAAACACATACGGATGGGTGATGGCCTGGAATTGACCGCTATTGGGTTTCATCTGGGACACAATAAAGTGACGGATTCTACCGTATTTTAGATGTCATTTGAACAAGAACTTACAGATGGGCCAATTATAGGCCAAACGCATGACACAGGGTGAGTGCAATTATTGGTTGCTTACATATAGCACACCGTGACTGACCCTTTAACGTACACAAACATACCAGGTTTTCATAGAAACAACTTGTTTTGCAGATGTTCCTTGACATTAAACGTAACTACAAAGGTGAGCCACAAATCATCCACACTAAAGTTATATTAAAACTTGCCGTTGGCCGCACTGTCTTATCAGCGCTTTATGTCCCAGACCACTGTCCCCCCATTCACTGCTGTGCAGGTATGAACATGTTACATCAGTTCATTTGTAATAAGAGTGCGAGCAAAAATACAGTGTGCTCAGTGATTCGCTTTTTTATGTGAGAGGGTGAACTCACAAAAGTGCATAAACAGAGAATCATTACTGGTGACGAGACGTGAATTCATCACTACGAGACTGAGAGTAAACAGCAGAGTATGGAAAACACGGAAACATTCTCGATCGCTGACTAAGAAAAAAATTTAAAGTCAACCTTCAGCTGGGAACGTCATTAATGCAAGAATGGGCGCTTTGAGGTATTTAAGTATCCTCCGTATAGTCCTGATCTATTCTACTCCTGAGCTACTTCGGACTTTCACCTTCTCGGTCCCCTAAAAGCAGCCCTACAAGAATGAAGATTCACGTTTGATGAAGAAGTGAAGACAGCAATGCATTTGTAGCTTGCAGTTCAGACTAAAATATTTTTTACTGAAGGAATACAAAAGCTTGTTGACAGATTGACATTGAAATTGTATTGGAAAGCAAGGAGATTTACAGTGATAACAGTAACTCTGCATTGTTACTATATTTTTCCTTAAGAGCATACCCTATCTTATTGTATATGGACATTCCTAAAATTGCCAGATGCTTTACTCTTACTTCCTCCACTTAACCCATTTGATTAACTAACTCTTTGCACCTCCTGTGTGATATTAACCATCTTTTCGAACTGCCATCCATGCCACATCTATTTCTACCTGCCCTGCTCTTTATAGATGATCTAACAGACACTTGAGATTAGTTACCAATGCATTAATCGACAGATGGAGCAGAAACAAGTCTATCACATCCACCAAGAGAGCAGGACCAATTACACTGTCTTTGTCCCCTGACTCCTAATCTTCTGACAATAGGAGGGAAGCTTAGACAGCTTAGCCCCTCGGGAACCTCTGATGGGAAGCAGAATTTAGCCTAAGTGCACAGCAGGATCTTACATTAGTCCCTCTCAGGTAGTCTATAATCACTGAGGTACTGCTTATAAACAAGAACGGTGTGTGTGTGTATGTATTTGCATGTGGAGGAAATGTGCTAACAAGACAAAAGCTGTGTGGAGGGAGTATGAACAATCAGAGATGCTAAGAATCTGATTACCATCTTATTAAACCAGTGAAGAAGGAAAATTAAGAACAAAAGAGGTTAACTAATGGTGCCATTCTGTTTATACGTCCCCACCAGACCAGGACACTGAGTTAAATATACTGTAAATCATTAACAACTACGGCATCGACAGAGTTCTCATGCTTGCTCAACACAATTAAAAAAGCTGCATGGTTTACATTCCATTTAGTCTAATAACAGTGAACTGAACAAGCTGTTAACCAGACTAGACTATCTGTACTATCTATTAGAAGATATCTATCTATCTATCTATCTATCTATCTATCTATCTGAGTATATAAATATACACATCAATTTCTTCCTTACGTTCAAGAAAAACAAATTCTTTCAAATTCTACAGTAAAAATAAGTAATATTTAAAGTGAACATAGAGTACGTCACTGTGAACTGTTGTATGTGGGTTTGATTACCCACCAATTTGAAAAGGCCATTTTATATTGAATCAAAATAGCCTCCTGGTACAGTTATATAAACGCGTCCAGTGAATTTGAAAAGTAATTACTGTCATAGTGGTCTCTGTGAACAGATGCGTGTGGGATTAAGGTTTATATATATATATATATATATATATATATATATATATATATATTTATATACACTCAACAAAAATATAAACGCAACACCTTTCCGATTTTTCATGAGATGGACTTAAAGATCTAAAATTCATTCCAGATACACAATATTACCATTTCTCTCAAACATTGTTCACAAATCAGTCTAAATGTATGATAGTGAGCACTTCTGCTTTGCTGAGATAATCCATCCCACCTCACAGGTGTGCCAGATCAAGATGCTGATCTGACATCATGAGTAGTGCACAGGTGTACCTTATATACATATATAATTCAGATATAAGATTTTGGTGTTAGAGACTTCTCTATAAACTGAGCCATATATACCTGTTTAAGTTGATTTATATAATTAAAATAATGATTATAAATACTATACTACTACAACTAATAATAATAATCATTGTCATGATCTACACCACTTTATCCTGTATACAGGTTCACGGGGGTCCTTGAGCCTATCCCAGGCGTGATACATCCTTTATGGGGTGCAAATCTATTGCAGGACGCACACACGCCGTATCTGCATGTCTTTGGACTGTGGGAGAAAACCAGTGTATCCAGAGGAAACCCACCAAGCATGGGAGAGCATGCAAAATCCATGCACACAGACCTTGAGGCAAGAATCAAACTTTCAAACCTTGGAGGTTCAAGGCAGCAGTGCTGACCACTAAGCCACCCTGCCACCTAATAATATTGTATTATATCATTTGCTTAATGCTGTATGGCATCTCTGTACACTTTTGCACGATTCTGTAACATTAATAATAATACACCTGTTTAGTCTTTATACAGCTGTGTAATTTTTGTGTAATTTTTTTCTCACCGAAAAAAAGATTTGGAAGATGATTATTATATAGAAAAGGTAAACTGCTACATTTGTGTGTCACTGGCAGTACTTAAAATCTTTTCCAAAACGTATCTTTATTCCTTTGACTTTTTCAAAGATTACAGTAGTTCATGTTTTTTAAATTATAATTAATTAATTAATGAATTTCTTTTGGATAGATTTTTGAAACATGATATAATTACCTGTTGTTGACTCTAAATGTGAGCTTTACGTCATGAAAATGATTCTATATTGCTACACTGGCACAATGCTTTGTTTAGCCATGTGTTTGTTTGGGCCATTAAAGGAGCTCTTGGGAGGCCAGCATGTCAGACGTGAAGCATGCAGTCTGCATATGACCCTGGCATACTAAGAAAACTTTCTACCCTGCTAGTATCCAAGCACTAGTGAAATGCTGGGATATGTGCATCTGTGTAGCAGGGGATTATATAAAGAAATAAAGGGATTTTTATTCTCACAAGTGGGTTACTTTGTCCTGAACAACCCTCATATTTTTCTTTTCACTTATTGACTTGAGAATTGTAAGTCACAACTAATACTAATAAGCAGCTGTTATTGTTAGGTACACAAGTATAATACAGTGAAAAATATTCTATGCATATTTCAAGCATGTTAGGAATTCAGGGTTAGGGCTCAGGGTCAGCCATGATACACACACATTTGCATAGTCAATATGTCTTAATAGACAATATTTGAGTCTCACAAGCTTTCTGATGTATAGAAATCCCTTTTCAGTCTTTACTAATTACTAAAAATATATAAATATAACATTATCAAAGATAAAATATAATGAAAGTGTCTTAGAGAGTAACACACACAGTTATAAACATTCTACCACCCACGCATACGTGCATAATCGCATAACAAGTCATACATATGCATTTACATATGTACAGTACAGAGCCATTCCAGAGATAATACACTGTATAGGCAATATGAATGAATTGTTGTTAAAATGATTATCATACATCCATATGCAGGAGCTATAGCATAAAAAGTTAACATATCGACTGACATTGAGTACTGACCTTAAAACTCCAGTAGTTTGGTTGTTGCTGTGAAAAGAGAAAGAGAGAGAGAAAAGAAAGGAAGAAAAGGAGTCAGTCATTTCACACATTTCCTGCAGCAACACAAAACCCTCTCAGCAGGTTCATGTCTCTGACAGCCAGCCTGCTGAGAGAGGGAGTATCAAAGAAAACGAGAAGGACGTCACTTTGAATAAATGAATTGCACTTTTTTTGGTGTTGCTAACTGCATATTTTACACCCTCGCACATTTTGCTTAAATAGTGTTTTAGATTATATTAGCTCTCAGACTATCCACTTCAGCCTAATCAGGAATTTATTGGAATTCTGTCACTTGGGTTATTAGCTCACACTGCTGTCTAAATTAAGGTTTCATGAAGTAAGCAAGGAAAACACAAAGGCAATGCAAAATAGCAAATAAATAATTGCTGTATAGAAATAATTAATTGAACTGCATTAGAGATCAGTCATTTGCCAACCAGTTAGCATCTTGCATGTCAATTTAGCATTTTGTTGGTTTTTGGATACGCAGAGGTCACGCCTTGAAGGGAATTGACAAATACAGAGGTCACGCCTTCTCCACAGAGAGTGACATGCATGAAGGCTATGCCTATTTATAAGGAAACAAAAAAATACAAATAAAGTGTTTCTTTTTCTTTTTGTAAGAATACCAGGTGCAGAAGCCACACTCCAATTACTGAGAAGGATAGGCAAAGAGACAACGCCTCCTTTACTGTCACTGATAGGCACAGAGACGACGCCTCCTCCACACTGACTAACAGGCGCAGGGGCCACACCACCTTCAGTGTGACTGACAGGCACATAGGACACATCTTCTTCACTGTGACTGACAGGCACTGAGAACACACCTTCTTCACTGTAACTGACAGGCACAGTGGGCACACCTTCTTCACTGTGACTGACAGGCACAGAGGCTACTCTACTTATAGTGTGACGGACATATAGGCCATTCATCCTTCATTGTGCCTAAAAGGCACAGGCACAACATCTCCTTTACTGTGACTGACAGGCACAGAAACTGTGCCTGCTTCACTGTGACTTATATTCGAAGAGACCTCGCCTCCTTCAATGTAATAAATAGTCACAGAGGCCACACCTCCTTCACTGTGACTGACAGGCACAGTGGACACACCTTCTTCACTGTGACTGACAGGCACAGTGGACACACCTTCTTCACTGTGACTGACAGGCACAGTGGACACACCTTCACTGTGACTGACAGGCACTGAGAACACACCTTCTTCACTATGACTGACAGGCACAGTGGACACACCTTCTTCACTGTGACTGACAGGCACAGAGGCTACTCCACTTATAGTGTGACCGACATATAGGCCATACATCCTTCATTGTGCCTAAAAGGCACAGGCACAAAATCTCCTTTACTGTGACTGACAGGCACAGAAACTGTGCCTGCTTCATTGTGACTTATATTCGAAGAGACCCCGCCTCCTTCAATGTAATTAATAGTCACAGAGGCCACACCTCCTTCACTGTGACTGACAGGCACAGTGGACACACCTTCTTCACTGTGACTGACAGGCACAGAGGCTACTCCACTTATAGTGTGACGGACATACAGTATAGGCCATGCATCCTTCATTGTGCCTAAAAGGCACAGGCACAACATCTCCTTTACTGTGACTGACAGGCACAGAAACTGTGCCTGCTTCATTGTGACTTATATTCGAAGAGACCCCGCCTCCTTCAATGTCATTAATAGTCACAAAGGCCACACCTCCTTCACTGTCCCTGACAGGCACAGAGACTACACCAGTTATAGTGTGACTAACAGGCATATAAGCCATGTCTTCTTTACTGTGACTGACAAGCACAGAATCCACACCTGCTTCACTGTGACTGGCAGGCAGCGAGACCACACCTCCTTTATTGTGACAAATAGGCATAGAAGCCACACCTCACTTAGGCTGTCTAACAGGCATAGTCTCCTTTATTTTACACAAGGTCCACACTGGTTATAGTTTGACTGACAGGCATATAAGCCATGCAATTTTCACTGTAAGTGACAGTCACAATCTCTTCCTCCCTGTCCCTGACAGGCACAGAGGCCACTCCTCCTCCGCTGTCATGCTGACATGCATGGCGATCGCACCTTCTTCATTTTGATTGACAGGAACAAAGGTCATGCCTTATTTACTGTGACTGACAGGCACATGGACCATGCCACCTTCTTGGTGACTGACAGGCACAGAGGTCACACCTCCTTCACTGTAACTGACAGATGCAAAGGCCACACCTTATTTACTAAGACTGACAGGCATAGAGGCCACGCCTTCTCCACTGTGACCAAATGGCACAGAGATCACACGTCCTCCACCTCCTGTAATGTTGAGATTACCAGGGTTAGCGAATGACTGTTTTAATTTCTCTCTCTCAGATACAAATTGAGATGTAAAATAGAATATAATCAGACTGTGTGTGTGTGCGTGTGTGTGTGTGAGACCTCATGGTCAGGGAAGTCCCAGTGAAATTAGACATCCAGAGCAAAGCCATGAATTTTAATTCACATTTCTCATCTCACATTCTCAGAGCTCCTTCACTCTTATCACTCTCTCTCTCTCTCTCTCTCTCTCTCTCACACACACACACACACACACACACAGGGATACAAAACGACGTGAGTGCCATGGGTTTCCTAAAAGACGTAAAATATACGCCCACAACACATTTTTTTTTTTGCACTAAAAATGCTTCAAAATTCCAGATATCTCTACTGATCCTGCTCATTACTATTCACACCACTGAATATTTCATGTGCGATATCACTGATATGGAGATGTGTGTGAATGAAATATGCAGATATCATACACATAAGTTGAATTTTTTATAGTAAGCCTAGCTTAGCATGTTGCTGAGATGGGCTAATGCTAATACCTGAGGTAAACATGAGGTAAAATTTTCAAAAATCATAATGGACTGAACTGTTACTGTTCAAGGTGTATGTTTAACTGCTAGTTTAAATGCTAGTTAGTCATGTTAAGCTGTGATAGCCACTGCTAATTCATCTTTTAAGAAAAAATACTAGCAAAAATGTTATTTAAGAAAGTACTTGCTGTGGAGTTTGCTAGTTTGATTTTATAAATCATTTCATAAAAAGCATGAAAAATATAGAAAATGAAATATGCAGATATCATACACATAAGTTGAATTTTTTATAGTAAGCCTAGCTTAGCATGTTGCTGAGATAAGCTAATGCTAATACCTGAGGTAAACATGAGGTAAAATTTTCAAAAATCATAATGGACTGAACTGTTACTGTTCAAGGTGTATGTTTAACTGCTAGTTTAAATGCTAGTTAGTCATGTTAAGCTGTGATAGCCACTGCTAATTCATCTTTTAAGAAAAAATACTAGCAAAAATGTTATTTAAGAAAGTACTTGCTGTGGAGTTTGCTAGTTTGATTTTATAAATCATCTCATAAAAAGCATGAAAAATATAGAAAATGAAATATGCAGATATCATACACATAAGTTGAATTTTTTAGCATGTTGCTGAGATAAGCTAATGCTAATACCTGAGGTAAACATGAGGTAAAATTTTCAAAAATCATAATGGACTGAACTGTTACTGTTCAAGGTGTATGTTTAACTGCTAGTTTGAATGCTAGTTAGTCATGTTAAGCTGTGATAGCCACAGCTAATTCATCTTTTAAGAAAAAATACTAGCAAAAATGTTATTTAAGAAAGTACTTGCTGTGGAGTTTGCTAGTTTGATTTTATGAATCATTTCATAAAAAGCATGAAAAATATAGGAATTTACTGTATATTGTGTCAGAACCAGGTTGGGTACGTTTGCTAGCTAGCGATAACTGTAGCTGGCTATCAAGGTTAGTGCTTAAAACCTTGTAGAACACGTGTATATATGTTTCGATTTCCTCTTCAAGTTGATTCTCAAAAGGTAAAAGATCATTTCTTTGCTTTCAGTAGTGGTACAAACAGTCGCACAACCTTATCCATTTTGTAGTTTATGCCTGAACAAAGTGTTGATGTTTGACATTATGCCCTTTAAATCGGTTCAGGCAAACAAACACACGGAGGCTGCTTTCATTTTTGTGTTGACGAGGCCGGCGACTGAAATGCAAATTCATCTCCCAAACCTGTCTCCTCAGAGACTGCGAAGCAAACATTCACAAATTCCATGAACATGAAATTACACACAGCCTGACACTAAACCCCTGGTGTGTCATCGATAAAATGGCATTTATTTATTTATTTATTTTACAAAAGTAGGAACCAAGGTCAGATGTAATTCAATCATACAAGCCTTGCTGTGTTGCCTCGTGTCCTGGGACTGTTCAGCTTGCCATGCTAAAGTCTTATCAGGTATCACAGCACATAAGCACTTAGAAAACGGACTGTCCTGTCCTGTCTGGCCTCTTTTAATGGCTTTTACTGCAGGAAATGGCTCAATGCATGCAAAACTCTCCTGGGGCTTAAACATGCAAGCTTAAAATGGAATGTATTATATTTTCCCACAACAATTTGGTATAGATTATTTCGGTTTTTTTTGCTTTTTATATAATTTAAATTGAATTGCAGGATGGAAATAGCATTTTTGTTACTATTTTAATAGGTATTTTTGCATTCTGAGATTGCCTAGATGTTAATCTTTGCATGAATTTATCTAGCTAACATAGGACAGCACTATGAGAATGGAGAAAAACATAAGACTTATTGCTCTTGCATATATCAGTATGCTCTTAGAACTGATGAACTGAATACCCTGATCAGGCATAACATTAAAGTCCGAAACATTAAGCACATTATTGTGCAGGTACCCCTTGTGCCAACTGAGCACCTCTGGCCCCTCAGAGCATGACACCCTATGATTCGAAGCTTCAACCCTGGAGGTGTGAGGTGACAGTTCTAAACACAAGGACTGTATGATTGTCTCTGTAACAAATGTAGCATGAAATTGCTTTTAAAGAAAAACACAAAATTAAATAAAGGTCCAAGAGATTAATTTCACCAAATCCATTATTAATGTTGATTCTGCTGCTTTTTCGGACATCTTCTCAAGAGAAACAATAAATTAGACTTCTGTGCTGATGGCAGGAACTCCAACCAGGACATCCAAGGAAAAACAACCCTTCAACTTGCAAATATGAGCTTCCTAGTTTACAGAGTGACATAAAATTAACATGGTTGTGTATCAAAAGTAAACCATGCTAAGCTGCTCATGTTAAAATGAGTTACACTGTAAAACTTGTTAAACCTATAACACTGAATCTGCAGACTATGTGAACAGCTGTATGCCAGGTCAAACTGAAATGGATTTGCAGCTTAAGACTTCCTGAAGAGATTTTTAGCAGGTTAATCAATGTATCATTTTAAAGGTGCTTATACAGTAGGTTTCCCATTTGAATCCACTGGTTATCAATGGGAGTTCATGGATTACTATTACAAGTCTGTGTATCTTCATGGACCTCCATGGATTCTTTCATGGGGCAGAACATGGGAGCTCATTAAAAAAATAATAGTACTCCCACTTGGAAAACAAAAAGTCTGGATATCTTAGGGAGAACCGTGAGGTGAACTCAACTAAAACCCACAGTAACTCAAGTAAGATGGCAATTCTGTCCTTAGGACCATTGTGCCATCACTGAGCTTCCATAATAAAAGGTAGTGGAAAATATACTTCGCATTAATGAATGAGCTGTATGAAAGAAAAAACCTATAGAAATCTTATGCAAAAGAGATCTTATTTTAATAAGTAACAAAAGGGGTGTAGGGCTGAATGGTCATGGCTCTGGGTTACTGATTACAAGGTCAGGGGTTTAAACCCCAGTACCGCAGAGCTGCTGCTGTAGGGCCGTTGAGTTAGGCTGTTAACCCTTTCTGCTCCAGGGATGCTCTGCACTCTGACACAAGCCTCCTAATAGGTTAAGATCTGTAAAAGGAAGAATTTCACTCTAAAGTAATTTCACATGGTATGTGACAAATGATAAATATGGTGTAAAAAAAAATGGGGCATTTGAAAACTGCAGTTGAATTGTGAAGTAACAATAATGTTCTATGAACACCTATTAATTTCATATTTTTAGAGAAAAATCACTGTAGAACTGCAATTCAGTTTGTGAAGGACTTTCAATGGTAGTCATACTTTGTGTGTGTGCGTGTGTGTATAATCCTTGTCTTTACTTTTTTTTTTTTTTTTTTTACAGATGATAAGGCCAGTGATTAGTACACTGGTGATGCTGTATGCTGAAAGGTTGGAACAGACATGAGGTGAAATGAAGTTGCTGCTGAGGTTGTTTAAACCCATAAAATGAGTTTACAAATTAGTCCAACTTAGGTAATACTTTTCTCCTATTAGTGACATGCTCACTCACATCTGTGTTCAACTTGTGTAGACAAGCCACCTACCTCCATGGTTTTGGGAGGTGGAAAGCAACTGGAACTCAACTAGATCAAGACTTTTGCACCATGCTGTATCTCCAATTCAAATGTCATGTTTTTATGTTTCTTGTCCAGATGTGTTTCCTCTAGCTGCTTTCATTTTCTCCACCACCCAAGAACATGCTAGTAGGTAGATTAGTGTATGACCTACTAGCTTCCCATGGATCCAGGATGTATTCCTGCTTTGCACCTAGTGTTCTTGGGTCAGGTTCCATATCCATGAACAGGACAACCGAGTCACTATACAACTAAATAAGGACAGCAGGAGAACAAAGTTTTTGCTTGCATCCTGACCCACCAGGTCATATATACTTGAGCAATTTAGCTTAGTTTGGTCAAGATTGTAAATCCCAGGAGCAAATTTGTGCCGTTGGCCAATTTTGTGTTTCTTTTAAAAGCAAGCCACTGGACAAACCCAAGTACAGGGTCACTATAGCTTGTAGCTAAACTCATCTGTCTGTAGAGACTTCTCCGAAAGTAATGGAACAGTAAGTTCATTTGGGTTGAAGAGACAATAGATAAAAATGTCAATGTAGATGAGGTTCTTGGTTTGAGCACATCCATTTTTCAAGAGATTTAAAATATTCAGTATATGAGGAAAAAAAAGAATAGGTCTTGCTATTCTATTACTTTTAAAGGCAAATATACATTAATAAACTTATATTAATTATATGGTATATTATTAAATGGTTTATAAGACACCTGTTTTTATCTCAGCTCTCTCTTGCTGTTAGTCTCCTGTTGAGGGGTCGCCAATGAGAACCATCTGCTCCATGCAGAACTGGTCACCTCAAGACTCTCAAGGTTTTATGTTGGAATCCCTTCCTGATGCAACCCTCCCATTTCATCTTGGCTGCAAGATTGCTCTGCATCCAGTGGCTTTGGTTTGGGCATTGGGTGGAAGATGAACCCATCCCTTCTGCAGGGCAGGTGAGAAATCTACCACTGAGCCACCACTCATCGTCTATACCACTTTATCCTGTATACAGGGTCACAGGGAGCCTGGAGCCCAACTAGGGCACAAGATGTGGTACATGCTGGATAAGGTGCCAATCCATCCCAGGGCACACATACATACACACTCATTCATATATGGGCAATTTGGGAACACTGATTAGTCTAATCCACATGTCTTTGGGCAGTGGAAGGAAACCGAAGTACCTGGAGGAAACCCATCGAGCACAGGAAAAAAGACGCAATCTCTATGCACACAGACCAGAGGCGGAAATCGAACCTGGACCCTGGAGGTGCAAGGCGACAGTGCTAACCACTAAACCACCATGCGACCCTACTGAGCCACCAAAGATATATATTTCATTAAATATTTTTACCGCTTGTATGCCATTTTTTTAGAACTGAGAACGCAAAAAACTTTAATAAGCAAATGAGTTGTGCAGATCCACAAGAATCAGTGGGAATACTGGTACAATTTGTGCATTAAAACAAGCCTATCCATATATAAACCTGTTATTTACTGTACTGTTGGAAATATTATGAGTGCTGCCGTTACAGAAAACAAATCAACATCGACCATTGGTTCCGACCAATCAGAATTGACTATTAAGCATCGCCTGTGTTTAATTAGCTACATCACCTTGTAGCTGGTTAATGATTTTATTCTCAAAAATCCTAGAAGGTGAACCTTCAGCTAATAGAAATACAGTATGTTCATTCATTCATCTCATTTCCGCTTCTGTTTCAATGCAACTTAAAACCTAATGAAACCCAGTCAAAGAAAGCATTTTACAATGTACAATGTACACACCTTTGCGCTTACACACACACACACACACTAATAATCAGGCTGCAAATCCTTTACAAAGGCTGTGCGTGTGTATGCGTTTGTGTGTGCAGGACAGCTGCCAGCTTCTAGTCTGATGATGTCATTTCTAGCCAGCTACTGGCGTCTCCTGTTGCTTAGTAACGGTGTAATGCACTGTCGGGGAAAATTGGGCATTTGACCTGCAGCTGGATGCAACAGTATGCTCGAGCCAAATGGAACGACATCTACTTGTGTGTGTGTGTGTGTGTGTGTTATTGTCTAATAGTCTAACCCTTGAGGGGTCCTAACCAAGATATACTGTAGAAATATGCTCTCTGTCTCTTTCACTCACACACACACACACACACACACACAGACACATACACATACACAAACACACGCACACACACACACAGCATGGTGGCACCAATATGTAGTTTAGGCTAAACATCATACACAAGCTGCACCTGATCAAACTGCGAAACATGTGTCAACTTGGTGAGAAAACACACACACACACACACACACACACACACACACACACACACATAATCCCATGTACAAAACAGTTGCTGACAGAAGGACAGAGCAGGCGCACGCCACATGACCCGCATGCAAAGCAGTCTCTCTCTCTCTCCCTCATACACACACACACATACACACAACACACACTCGTAAACGTACCCTGCGCACACTTACAGTCACAATGCACCTGCGGCTGCAGCTGGTCTCCACGACAACCGCACTAACAATAAACAATCAAACACCTCTTACCTGCACCTGTACGCATGGATGTGTGCGTGTGTGTGTCTGTGTGTGTACAAACAGACAGACACACACACACACACTACAAACGCCTGGATGCCTTCAGTCAGTGTAAGCGTCACTCAGCTGCCCCAGAACACTCATTTACTTGCCGCTCTCCCTCTCTCTCTTTCTCTCTTTCTCTCTCTCTCTCTCTCAGCGGTGGCGCTTTATTTAATTCATTACCACATCGGCAGGCTGCTGCTTGGCTGCTTTAACTCTACCGCGCTAGAGTGTCAGGGTGGTGGTGGGGTGGAGAAGGAAGGAGGTGTGTGTGTGTGTGAGTGTGAGACGCACTGGGCTAATTAACTCTCCGCTTCCTCTTTTACACGCTGCCGCACTTGCCCTCCCATTCCTTTGCTTTCCATCCTTGCTTCTATTCTTCCTCTTCCCCTCCTCCGACCCATTCCCAGCAGTATTCTGCGTATTCCTGTGATGCCTCTCTCCGGGTTGTTGCAACGATGAGATCCAAGCCCTTTTTTCCCTCTTTTCCTCTTCCTCTCTCTTTCTCTCTCTCTCTCTCTCTCTTTCTTTCTCCAGCCTGACCTTTGCAATATGATATCACCAGCTTCCATATAAGGGCAACGTCGCCGTAGCAACCGTGGACTCCACCTGTCTCTCACTCAGCCTCTTTCGGTGTCACTTGCTCGTACACACACACACACACACACACACACACTGGGCTCATTCATTCATCCTGCACGTACACGGCGAACAGGTGACGACAAGAGAAAAGCATGGAGATGCCAAAGAAAGCTTATAAACACCCAGAGATGGAGAGAGTACGAGACAGATGAGTGAACATAAGTCAACTATATTTTGTCCAATATTATCTGTAGCAGTTTGGAAAAAGCAAGTTTAAAAGAAAAATGTCCAATTTAAAGGAAAAGTCCACTCTGAAATGCGATATGTTTAGTGACTCTGGTACTTTGTGCTGCTTGAAGGTCCCAGAATGCAATGCAGCTATATGTACAATGCCTCAGTGTTCTACGAGATGATGAGTGTGTTGAAGGAAGCTGTAACAGGGTGGTTCATTTCGACAGACCTGGACAGACCTGGATGGACGAAAGGATTAAAGTGACCACAATTGATACCACCAATGTCCAGTAGAATTTGTATTTCTGTCTCTCACTCATTCCCAATAATGCTTGTCCTTTACAGGTTCATGAGAAGCCTGAGGTCTATACCAGGGGACTTGGGTCAGTAGGCGGGGTACACCCTGGACGGGTGCCAGTCCTTTACAGGGCACAAGCATGCACACACTCATGACTGCAGGCAATTAGGAAATGCCAATTAGAGATAGGAACGATTCGGGACTCAGGACTCAAACCCTTGACCCTTGAGGTGCAAGTACATAGTCGTTCAGGAACGTTTCTTTTTTCTTTTTTTTTTTTTTTAACAAGTTTTTAATAGATTAAAATAGATTTAAGAGATTCAAAACGACTCGGACCCGAAGCCTCATGAAAAGAGCATTTCAGTTCTGTTTCCTGTGTAAAGAACTGTATAGCGTCTATGGGAGTTACATGACAAAAATACAAACAATTCAGACCAGAAGATATGAGAGGTGAGCTGCATTGTAATATTTTCATTAATGGAACTATAGTCAAAAGTTGTGTATGCAGACGTGTTGGGGGTCTGTTTATTGAAAATTTAACATTTTATTTTTTTTCTGATCAAAAAAACGAAACGAACTAAATTACTCAAAAAAAGATTTGTTCATTTTGATGAACAAGATTCAAAGAACCGAGTCACTAAAATAATCCAAACTTCCCATCCAGAGTGCCATTAGTGCCACTAATCCATAGTGCTTACCTCTACACCACCACACCGTACAGCACGTGCCAAAAATATTAGTTTACCCAACGTAAAAATTTTATAGGTTCAAAGGTCCTATGTTTGACTATTTCTTCAACAAATAAACACAGGTCTCAGAGCGCCACCCAAAGTATATCTGTTACTACACCAGCTTAAATGGCCATCCATCCATATAGGAACCTTTGCATTCCAACTTGGGACCGTGGAGGCCAATGGTGATTGATTGTATTTATTCCTATTTTACGATCGTGGTTTTTGGGAATGCCAATTAACTGGCCTCCACCCAGAGGAAACCCACCATGCAAGCTCTATGCACACGGACCTTGGGGCGGGAATCGTACCTGGCCCCTTGAGGTGCAAGGTGACAGCGCTGAACACTAAGCTACTGTGTCACCAAAATATTATTCAGATAATGTATTTATTCATACCTCAAAAACATTTATTTCTCTCCTCCTACAAATGTGTTGTTGCAAGGTCAATGTAAATGAGTTCCTGCTGAGCCACACCCTACCAGAGAACAACAGAGCTGAGCAACAAGCCACCCCCCCCACCCACACACACACAGGAGACGCAACTAAATGTCTTTAAAAAAAAAAAAGACTACAACATGAATTTTGCATAATAAGTCCCCTTTAAACTAATTAACTTAGAGGGTGAATTGAAAATAAATCTTGAATGCCATGCCATTAAGGATCATTTGTTAATTATAAAGATGCCACATGCATGACATTCAGAGAGGATTTTTTTCCTTTAGCAGTTTAAAAGTGTAATTAAATTAGCAATAATTAATCAGACGCGCACCTAAAAACAAGAAAAATTCACCTTCTTGTCCCAATAGCCTGTCTGACCTGCTTGCTAGCTAAACTAGCCGCATCATCGATCATCAACGATAAAATCAGAAACAGAAACGTGACTGAGAGCAACAAGATGAAGATCACCGGATGCCCTTCCTGACGCACCTCTCCTATTCCTGGGACCAGCACTGCATTCAGTGGCTGGGGTTTGGGCGCTGGGTGGGAACTAAACTCGGGCCTTCCACATGGCAGGTGGGAAACCTACCACTGAGCCATCAATGCACTGTACCCAACGCGCTGAGCCACCGATAAAATTCCATAACAATCCAGCAAACTATAAAACATGTTCCTACTCACAGTGGGATTCCAGTTAGCAGATAATATTATCATAATGCTTAATAATATTTTATAATAATTATGATTATATAATAATTATAATAATATTATTATATTATCTATCCTGCTTATCCTGTTTAGTCATGACACACCCAGGACAGGGTGCCAACCCATGGCAGGGCATTTAAGCACACAGACTATGGGCAATTTGGACAATCCTTTTATCCTACCCTACAAGTCTTTGGACTGTGGGAGGAAACTGGAATTCCACCAATCCCTCCAAGCACAGGGAGAACATGCAAACTCCACACACACATCAGAGGTGGGAATCAAACTCCAACCCTGGATGTGCGAGGGCACAGTGCTAACCACTATGGCCCCGTGCCAACTGTGAGAATTTAAATTGAACCCAAACTGACAAAAAGGTACCGTAAGTTCACTTTTAGCTTCAATAAACCATTTAGACTAGACTCATTTCAGTTGGACGCCTTAAACTAGATTTCTTTTTTTATGTGTATACACCTTGCCCTATTGACATTTACAGTAGTCAGTCTTTTCTCGTATTTGCACGTGACTGGTTCCTGATACAGTGAACAGAGGCAGTGTAGAATTAATAAAAGAAAAGCTTAAAGCAGTGTATTTTCTACATAATTGTGTTAAAACTGCAGAGAGAGTGTAAATCAATAAAAGACTGTTTAAAGCAGGTGAAAAGCTGTGTATTTTCCTGAGTGACATGAGGTTGAATACACATAGGTAAATGTGAAAATTTGTGTTTTATGCAAATCATCTGAAACATCATGGCTAAGTTTATTATTCTTATTATTAATATTATTATTATTATTATTATTATTATTATGCAAATAAGGAGCATTTGTGCTGCTTTAATTCTGACTGGTCACATGGTGTTAACTTACTGGCAGGTGTTGCAGCTCCAACCCGCAGGTGTACATTAATGTGCTTGTTTCAATACATTTACAATTGATGTTAAAATGAATTAATTAAATGTGAAAAAGTCTATAATAGTAAGTATAATTCTCACACAATTAAAAATTAATTGTGTGGGTGGGAAGTTGCATGAATTACATGAGAAATAAATTGTGGTAATTTGAAATATAATAATAAAAAAAAACATGGGAAAATGTAAAAATCAGGTAAAAAAGTCTGTAAAAAATATCACATTGAAATAAGTTAATTATTTGGAAAAAAAATATGTGAAAATACATAAATAATTAAGATACATTTAAATAATATTTTAAACAAAATTCACGTGAAAAAAATTGGATTTAACTCATTTTGGGGAAAAAATGACATGCAAATGAACGAATTACCAAATAGATTATACTTATATTTATATTATATATTATCTATTTTATAGTCTTAGTATTATTTTTATTTTGTACATACTTATTTGTTTAGTTTTCTTCTTCCCAATTTATTTATTTATTTTTTATTTCTCAAAAATCTGCACAGTCTGGAGTTCACTACTGTTGTACTTGTACAACCATGTATATGACAAATAAAATTCCTAAAGCTTGAATGTAAATAAAAAAAATCACATAAGAGTTCAACTGCTAAAAAAAGATTTTTTTTTTTTTATGTACGAATAAACCAAGCATATGATTTTTAATTTGAAGTTCAGATGACTGCAGTCTTTTAAATGCGCATATGTGTACCTGTTCTCGTGCGCTCCTCTCCGAACTTCCCCTCATGCTCCCATGGGATGGAGACGGTGATGGAGGGAGGGAGTGCTGAGGCGGGTACTTGTTCTTCAGGTGGTCCATGAAGGCGTCGCGTTTGCGCTCCAGCTCGGCTTTGTGCAGATTGCTGAGTGCCTCCAGGCTCTGAGCCGCCATCACCGTGTGCCGGTGCTCGGATGTGTGCACGAGGCCCACGTTGGAGAAGCGGCGTGCGCCATTGCCCAGGCTCCGGTACTCGCGTGGGTACTCCAGGTCATCCGTGGAGATCATGTGACCGCCACCGCGCTCCGGGTCTAAATGAGCGGGACATGAAGATAAGAAGGGGAAGGAAGAATAGGTGTGGGTTTAAATACACAGTAACGTCATGTAGGCCAACATGGCACACACCATACACACATAAGACAAAGGGAATTAGACAAAAAGAGAGAGAGAAATGGGATGAGCAGTAAGATGAGTGCGAACACATAGCAGAGATATCGTGCTCAGAATAAAACATAAAATATAAAATATAAAAAGTCAACACACTGCAAATTAAAGAATGAGGTAGAATTCTCCCTGCAGGATGCTCCATTGCGTTTTCAACTTATTTGCAGTTTGAACAAACACACACACGTGCAAACACACCAGGTAAACACAGAGATGCCGGTTTATCAGGTTAACCCACCATACACGTGTCCAATAACTGACTTGCACTCCATCTATTACAGTACATACAGTAGCGTCTCTCCATCTATCCATGCTCACAGCACAGTGTGTGTTCACGCTCTACTCTTTCTCAGCGTCCAGATGCTGTGATTGTGTCCCAAACAGATGCGTGGGGAGTAATAATACTGTAATTAAGTTGAATAATAGACACCGTTTGCAAAATCGTAATCAGTTAAAAGCAGGCACGCGCAGCTCGAGTGAAAGTCCATTTGAAAGTTTCGAATGTAATGAAGTATTAAGAAACAAATTTTTTAAAAAGTGAATGCTTTTAAATGACTAACTTTTAGTTTTCATACTTTGCAGCTAGTGCTAGCTTGAATATGACATCCTAGCCACTTACGTTAGCTAATTGTATTGATGCTAGTCAACCTGGGATTAGCAAAGAAAGCAGTATTGTTACAGAAAGCTGTATTCCAATATACAGTAGCAAGTTCACAAAAACAAATGAGTAACACTTCAAATCTTCTTCAAATCAGATATCGAGGCAAAGGACACGCGGCACTGATTTACACCGATCTTTGCTAACTCAAATCTTATCCTATTGAAGCATTTTATTGAAGTCAAGCCAGGGATAGCCACATACAGATAGCCATGGTGCTAACTTCATTGTGTAACATAAAGAGGTTATCACAAAGGATAATAAATATACTTAATTGGATGCTATGACTGAATGCTACAGTAACTCGGGATTGTTTAATTGAAGTGTAAAGAACGCTCGTTCGCTAGATTACAGAAGAAGACACTTTTGAAGAATTTTTGGCGAAATACGATCAGTGTACAAAAAAAATGGAAATGTAATAATAATGTTATAATATTAATCATATTAATCATTGTTTTTCGGGCGTTCAAGTCAATCCGGGACTTTTAAAACCCGTTTCTCACTAATTCATCGATCAGGTGTTCCACTTGCGTTTCTCCTGAATGAAGGCATTTAATGTACTTCAAGCACAGTACGTTGATGAGACTCTTAGCTGCAGTAAAATATTTGTATATATCTGTAAAAGATATATGCAAACGTTTTTTTTATTTTTTTATTTCAGGTGGCTTGTAGCCCACTGCAATCATTCCCGTGAACCTTTAAGCAAGTGGAACGTCTGGTCTTTGAAAATCGACAGATAAGTTGTGGCCAACTTGCAGAAGAAAGAGATGGATGTGTCTGTGGAAACTGTACACACAACCGTTCACCATCACCACTTGCAAGTTACAGGAACTGTGGCAATTTCCACATGTTTGGCCCATTAAAGAAGTTCCTGTGTTCATGAGTTCAAGGCTCCGGCGTACCGAGAAATCTGTCCTTGATGGTGTCCAAGCACTAGTGAAATACTGGGATAGTTGCATTAGTGTAGCAGGAAATTATATAGAGAAATAAGGGGAGTTATGAATTCTCACAGCCCTCATCTGCTCTGTTATTCTGCAAATCAAAAGTCCCGGTTTGACTTGAACGCGTGTAGTACTTTAGTTTAATAAAAATTTTCTTTAAAGTTATTTAAAGTTTTTCCTCCCTGCAGAAGACATGCTGAGGTGTTTAAATATTCAAAGACTGCCTTAATCTCATATCAGCACAACACCCACACACCCACACACACACACGCATGCACACAACTCCATGTCAGCATGACTGCTATGCTCAGAATGCATCAAATCTCAAGTTTCTGTTCAAGCTTGTAATTAATTTCAAATGAAAGTGAGATGCCGTGGTAGATATTTCACCTCAAAATGTGTGTGTTTTATAATAGAATAAAAAGAAAGCAGCAGCTGTCAGGTGACACGTTCTCACTTCTACCGCCATTGTGCCCTGAATAAACAGACGAGGATGATACTCTTGGAGTGGTGTATTTCAAATGCCAGGTACATACAGTGTAAGTGCATATTATCCTTTGAATGCGTATTTGTTTCTGTAGTAACAGTTCATTCACACGGACTGAGGGTGTCTAAAGGATACCACACACACAACCGGTTTAAAAGTGTGTGTAGCTGTCATTTTACGAGGAGACGTTTATTTCAATTTTATGGACGCTGTAACATTTCCAGCTACAGATTCATGATTTGTGTGCCTTTTTTAGTTGTTATATAAATACAGCACAAGGTCAAGTTAATAGTATTTCTGATGCACATCTTCTGGTTCTGGACAGTTTTTTTTTTTCTCCCTTTTAAGCTTTTGCAATTCTTTAGTGTTTTTTTATACTCTTTCATTAGACATTTCATTCTTTGTAATGCTTATTCTAGGCCAGGTACACCTTGGACAAGGTAACAATACATCACAGCGTGCACACACACATACACACACACACACACACACTAGGCAATTTTGAAACACCAAATATATAAACCTGCATGTCTTTGGACTGTGGGAGGAAACCAGAGTACCTGAAGGAAACCCACAGAGCGGAGGACGGAACGTGAACCCTCAACCCAAGTGGTGCGAGGACACTTTGCTAACCAATGCGCCATAGTGGTGCATTTGTTTAAAACACATATGTGTTTGAAACACTGTATAGGACAAGTGCTAATGCAACAACTTAGTCGTTAACAAAGAGGTGGAGTTGGGAAAGTAGGTAAAGTAGTTTGACCAGAATCAAATTAAGACCAACTCACTTAGACCGTGATCAGATTTATTGTTTTGCTGTAACATTATTTTTCATATATAAAAAGAGATCAGGGGTAGTTCGGTGGATAGAACATTGGACTATGGTTTGGAAGGTTTGGAAAGTCCCATGTTTAAACCCATGGACCACCACGTTATCCCTGTTGGGCCCTTAACCGTCAACTGCTCATATGTATAATCAGATAGAAATGTAAGTCGCTCTCTAGATAAGGCCGTCTGCCAAATGCTGTATCCTTACTCTGGTGTATGGACATTTGCACACCTTTACCTGCCTACGTTCGTGTACATGGCATCCGAAAGAATTGTGAAATCCTGATAACCAAAAAAGCTGCCCAGAAGTGATGTTCTGCATTCCTGTAACACTTTCTTCTTCTTCTCGCTCCCTCCATCTGTCACCGCCTCCGTACCTCCTCACCCTTTCGAACAGGCCAGTAACTCATGACACACAGCTTGCTTCTACCATGATGCATGTCCTCCTGACAGACACCCCAACGACTGGCCTTTAATCACCCTGCTCAACCTCCAGCCAGACACATACACACACACATACATACATTTAAACACACACACACATGCTTAGCCAGACAGTTAAGCAGAAACATGAAACGAAAGCTGCGCAGACGAAAAGATTAATGAAACATGTTGATTGGCCAAAGAAAGACTTTGTGATTGGCCGAATGACGTTACCTTGTTTGGGAAAGTAGGTCCCGGTGTTAGCTGAAAGAGAAACACCAACCACAATTACTCATCGATCACACACCCACGCATGCACACAGGTATGCTTACCCCCCCCCCCCCACACACACACACACACACACTTCAGTGCCAATATTTCTGATCATTCCATTTCATGTGTTGCAGAATCAGCATCCATAACATCATACAGTACAATCAAGAATTACAGAGCACCAATGCGGTCGTTCCCGTGAAGATTCAACGAGTATGACTCCTGATCTTTGAAAATCGACAAGTAGCTTGTCGCCAACTTGCGGATGAGACGCATCTGTCTGTGGGAACTGTACACACAATCATTCACCTACACCACTTGTACTTTACAGGAACTCAGCTATGGGTTATCACCTCATCCAATGTCCAGACCTCACTCCAAGACATTTCCACATGTTTGGGCCATTAAAGGAGCTCCTGGGAGGCCGGCGTTTCAGACGTGAAGAAGGCAGTCTGATCATGGCTCCTGAATACTGGAAATTTCTTCTACCTTGATAGTTTCCAAACAGTAGTGAAACGAGAAACATCTCTTTCTTGGCTGTAGCATTCTCCAAAAAACCTTTAAACACATTTAAACCTCTCAAGGCAGCTGCCGTGTTGCACTAGAAGTATCTTTGCTTCACTGATTATGAGACAGAAAGACTAGAGTCGATTCTGGGTGCAGTACCAGCGTACACCAGTAGTGGAGGCAGTTTAAAGTGCTTATAGTTGATGCTAATTCCTGCAGACTGTTTTTTGAACCGCCGTTTCATTGCTAGCATTATATCTATAAAACATTTAGGACATTCAAACATTTTTTTCTTTCTTTTTTTAATCAGAATCTCTCCTGAATCTGACCCAGACCAAAGCGCTAGGTATAGATTATTATATTGGCCTGTTCAATACACCCAAGCTCTTTAGTAAACATAATCCTTGACTTGAAAACCTTGTAGAGAGAGATGTTACGCCTCTAATGTACCATCTAGTGGATGCTGCTTTTAATCCTCCAGATGTTCATACAGCAAGATACGCAGGTACAGTATGAGTGTGAACAATGCCCCTTTTTATGCAGCTGCATATAAACTGCCTATGCGCCCACACACACACACACACACACGCACACACACACACACACATACTGTATGGATGGCGTAAGTGAAGTACATTTAATTAAATTGTCCTCTTTTGTGGGACAAGTGGACCCAAAGGACGTCAAAACAAAATGCCTACCACGGTACAATGCTCAGGCTTTTTTTTCTTTGAATTTGTCACAGGTATTTTTGTCGAAAGGGACAAGCTGACAAATTATTCATTATTATAATTGAACAAAAAATAAATAACTTAATAAATCAGATGGTGTAGTTTTTTTACCACCTCATATTCCAAACTCAAGAAAGTATACTATAAAAATAAAAATATTTTTATCTAAGGAATATATTCTCTTTTCTTCTTTCTCCTTTCTCGAGCTGCAAGTGTTTTTTCAAGATCAACTTCGCACGTGACCAGCAGGCATCATGTTTCTTACTGAAATTAAAGTCACAATATTAGGCATTATATTTCACTCCTGGACATCTATTGATCTTGTTCACTAATTAGACAGGTATCGATTTACGGAGGTGTAAAAATAATACGAATCCCTCTATAGTTGCTTCCTTCTTTTCTTGTCATTCAGCAACTACTTCTTGTTATGTGTGAAAAAAATGGTTGTACTGAATTCATTAAAGGTTTTTTTTTTTATCCAAAAGGAAGTGCTACATCACTTATACACAGGAACATCTCAAATATAATCGTAGTTATTGTAAATAGTTTACTAACACCTTAGGATGAAACACACAAGTCATGAGTCAAAGTACGACACTTTTCTTTCAAATGCATCTCTGGTGGGTCAAACCAGTTTCCAAGTCTCAATACAGTACATGTAAAAGTCTCAGTTTCCAAGTCTCGACAATACAGTACATGTAAAAACTTTTTCATAGTCATCGTGCCCAGGTCATAGCACGTTAAGCAAAGCCAAGGGGACTGGAGTGAAACTCATCTGGCACGGCCTGGAGGTGAGATTAGAGACACACCTGAAGAATAAGGGCGCCACTCTGACTCACTGGTTCATCTCTTCTCTGCAGCGCTCTGATGATTTCCTTAGTTGCCCGCAGGAGAAATGGTGGAGCGTTAGGATATTAACAGGAGGTGACTATCTCGCAACAGGTTTTGCATTACAAGCTCACTACATTGCATCAAAGGTGATTGTGTTTGTAGCTCATTTATTTTATTGCATTCTAATGCTTACTACTCTTAAAGGCTACGCTCTCAGAGATGAAAACTTTCTACCTTGATGATATACCGGCAAACACTGGGATAAGTGCATCAGGATTACATAGAGAAATAAAGGGAGGTTTTACTTCTGTTTAGTGCTGTCCATTCATTTAAATCGTTAATCTACATAAACACAGATCACACAATCTGTGATTAATTACGATTAATCATAATTTAAAATACTTGTATTATAAGCGTGCAATGTTGGAATAAAGAAATGCATGACAAAATGGTTAAAATAAACAGATTATACAGTTTTATAAACCTCTGGAATGGGACCGGCACTGCATGCACAGGCTGGGTAGTTTGGGGGTGTGGCAATTCACTAACGGCTCGAACCCGGATCCTTAGATCCGAAAGCCAATAACCAAGAGCCTTAGCCACTTGAGCCACCACACCCATGTCCTACACAGCTCAAGCACACAACTTTGGTTTTATCCAAACTGTTTATAATGAAACTTGCTGTTCAGCACACTTTTATGTCACACAGCTGGTTTACTGTGCTGAGATTATGGAAAGCCACTAGGGTCAAATTTGTGCATATTTGCGTAAAATTTTATATTATGTTACAGTTTATAATATATATATATATATATATATATATATATATATATATATTATTTGTCACATTTGTACACAGTCATACACAGTGCGATACACAGTGAAATGCTTATACGACTGCCCGTGATCTTAAAAAAGATTATTAATAGGAAATAAATATGGAATAAAATAAGAAATAAAATATAAAAACGTTTAGCTAATAAAAATATAGCTATAGAGGTTAAAACAAAAAATATATATAAGAAAAACCTAGTTGTACAAATACAGAAAAGTTTTTTTTACAATATATAAAATATAGAAAACTTCCACTAGTGTGGAAATGAAATAGAATTTAAATAAAAATGTCCGGAGAGTGTGCGAATATGCGTAAATGTGTTTATATAATCTGTTTTTTTCTAGATTAATCACATGCGTTAACGTGGTAATATTGACGGTGCTAGTTCTGTTATTCTGCACAATCAAAAGTCCTGGATTGACTTGAACACCCCATATAAATTACAACATGAGGTAAATGTGTCTGTAGTCCATTATAAATATGACACTCTGTGATTTTCAATAAACTCGTGTTATACGGATAGTCGATATCTCTCCGGAATCGTTAAGACTTGTTTAATATCGCAGGAGTTGATACCGAGAGCCGCGCACTCGATATCCTCTCTATTCACAGCCGTAAGGATTTTAATCTCCCTCGCTATATCATCCAAATTCCTCCAGTTTTTCACCTTAATGAAGAGCTGAGTAATCTGGACCTGCTCCGGGTGTCACCGCAGCCCTTTCGGTATGCGAGCTTTGAGGAATTTACCAGTCGATGAATAATTCAGAGGTTATTTCAATAATGCAGCATTAAACGTGAAGCCAGGCGACAGTTTATGAAGTATAATTGGTGCTTTAAACACATAAAGGAATAATGTAGGGCTCTTGAGGAGAAGCTGAATCGAGTGACCTTGTGGTTAATATTGTTAGCATCGAACGCTTTAGCATACAGACACACAGACGCGCGTCTACACACACACACACACACACACACACAAAAATTATAAAACGGCTGGTGTGGTAAAGGCACTGACAAAATTAGCCTGATGAATGGTGTTATCATTAGCGCTAAGTGCTTTCATTTAAAATGAGGATGTGCAGTTTAGTATTTCACTCTGATTGGCTTTAAAATAAATGTCTGCCTGATTGGGTGCTTCAAATACTGTATGTTCATTCGAAAAAAAAAAAAGCGTAAAGGACTGAACTGTGGTCTGAGAGACGCACATGAGGGCAAACACTGCTGATTTCTTAGGATTTTTTTATTTATTCATATCAACTCCATCTGCAGCGAGCGTCATAAAGATTCACTTCAGAAACGTGAAAGCAATTATAATCAGCGTTACATAGCGTTCATCCTACACTTAAAAGTTTGTTAGCATTTTCGGTAAACTCGATAGAAAAAAAAAAGACATCATGGTGTGATTTATAAATCTCATGCTGCTGGGAGAGGCTACAATAAAGTTAGCTTGCTTGCTAGCTAGCATTTTCCTATGTGAAAAGAATCCTTCATACAGTACACTCTAATCCTCTAGGAACCGCTGCAGTCCTGTAGATGCCAGCGGTGACCGTTGCATGGAACGGAAGTGGGTTGAGAGTCTGTTGAGAGGGTTGAGAGGAAACTCTAGCAAACTTGACACCGGCAAGCGTGCGCAACAGCACAGGGCTGTGTTATAATATACTGTATAAGTGGAAGAAAATGATGTAAAGCTTTAAAGTACTAGGGTTTTTTTCTTTTTTTCTCTCTCTCTCTCTTTCTTGTATAGTCAAACACACCCAGGCTAATTAAACATAATCATCTTATTGGTTCTAAAGAGCCGAGGGAGAGATAACCTAAGCCAAGCCTAATGAATTTCTTTCATGGCGTACAGTATTTGCATGGGTGGAATCAGGTTACCGGCGTGTTCAGACATATGGCGGACAAGACTGGGAAAAAAACAAAGGCCTGGCATCCGCTGATATATTTGCATTGTTTGCAAGCTTCGTGATCATCAGCCTCACCGGAGCCAGTAGCAACGGCGTTGTCGGTGAACGCGTACGGCGAAGGGAAAAGTTTCTGCCTGTTTCTCTATTACAAAACCTTCTCTGTCTTGCCGAGTGTAAAGCGTAAGGTGGGAGCATTTGTTATGTTCCGTGATGGCTGGAGAGATGAAGTTGCTGTCACACCACCTACAATTAAGTCACGCTTCCCTATCGTTAGGGCTTTGTTTGTTTTAAACGGTGAGTGGATGTCACGCTAAGAGTTTGCACACAATCAAAGGAGATCGAGTGCTCACCAGTAAATACTCTCTTTGTTTTTAAAAAGGTGACTAAGTAGAGTTTCGCACATTTCTTGACTGTTCTGTGACCTAGGACTGTTTCGACTGGACACTTGACAAATTTCTCTCTCTCTCTCTCTCTCTCTCTCTCTCTCTTTCTGATCACAGTGAATCCTGAACACGAGCGTGGCCTGGACCGAGTATTACGGTTTAATGTGCCCTCAAAAGCAATGACCTGTTTTACAGTGGCCTCTAGAGGCTGGTGACTTACAGACACACAAAGATACACACATACACACACACTTAAGTCTTCACACACTGAGTGCGCTAAACACTTTCCCCTCTGCTTCGGAGCATCGTACGGCAAACCACCACCTGCTAATTACACTCAAAATAAACAATGTACTGAACATGTCAGTAAGACGATAAATGTGTCCAGTAATCATGTAATAAGTGCGACCCGACTCTGAGTGCACACTGACGTTATAGCTGGGAACTTAGAAAGTCAATTAGAAAGTGTTCCATCAAGATATGTTAAATAATAGGACTGACCTCCTCTCTCTCTCGGCTTGCATGTGAGAACAAGGTCTCTTCTTCTTTTTCTTTACAATCGCTCTCGCTGCCCAGAAGCCATCAAACTGACTCCGAAAACAACTCTCGCACCAGTGGGTCCATTAGGGTTGAGTTACACACAAAAACACAAACACACAAAAAACCCAAGCGGCACAGATCCATGCCAGCGACACAGCATAGGACAAAAAAAAATCTATTTAAAAAATGTGCGTATATGGAAGCCTTGCCAGTGTGTATTAATGGGGAGGCTTCAGATACTGTATCATCCGTGTACTAGAACAGAGTTATCATTACGTTTATAGCATGTAAATTTTGCCATTACTGGAATATGGGAATGAGCATATTAGTGTTTATTTATTTATTTATTTATTTATTATTATTTTGATCATAGAACTGAAAACAAATAGAAAAACACATAATCTTCCATCAATCAATGTATCTGTGCTATTTCTTTGAATAAAAACTGTAAGCAAAAGTAATTAAGAATCAAATTTCCCTCTGGGGTTAATAAAGTTCTTTGAACAGGATTGAATTTTTAGGCTTTAAAGGCTACTACAGATAATAACGACTATGCTGACCTGAAAAATCAACCATAGGAAACTTTTTTGTCTCTTTTGTCCCCACAATGTCAAAACAGTCAGATATCCCTGTCCTTATATGGGCATGTTGTCCACACTAAGATATAAAACATATTCACATATACCAAAAAATACAGAAATGTTAGTTTGCTTTTGTTTTTGTATATAATAAGTGATTATATGAAATGTATGCATTAAGGTTGTTCATCTGGACAGGCGTGAAACGTCGACGCGACGAGGGTCTGAAAAGGTGGGTTCGGTTCAGATTCGATTCCGGTTACAATAAGGACGCAATTCGACTCGGACTGCAGGAAGCGCACCAGACACGATGCGTACTTGGAGTTGTTGAAACAAAGAGAACAAAACACACTGGGTGCAGTTACAGGATGTTTTCTGCTGGTTATCATATTCATTCATTAATCATTTATTTGTCACTGGCTCTCTGTGTTCTGCACTCGGTTCATTTGTTTTTTTTTTCAATTTTGTTTTTCTGTCTTTATTCAATAAACAGCCGAGTTTTATGAATACATTTCAGTCTTTTCCATTCATATTCTCATTTTACTAAATGTTTTATTTTTCTTACACACACACACACACACACACACAACCTTGAGGTCCGGAATGGATTAACGGCTGTCTGTAGTGTATATAAGATAACTTTTTAAATTAAACTCAATGAAAGATCACCTACATAAAGTAACACACACACACACACACACACACACACACAGTAATCAATAGGATTTTTATGAAATGTACACTTTAATTTTATTTCAAATTATTTTTAAAATTATTTTGTTAATATTAAAATGTTTGAGCAGCCAAAAACAAACAAACAAACAAACAAACAAACAAAATAAAGTAAGAATAAAATAGACATAATAATACTTAAAAATATATATAAACATCTAAAATAAAATATTGAAAAGTTCAAGTAAAACGTTTGGGTAAATTATTAAAAATAAAAAATATTAAAAGCCATGAAAACTTGAAAACTAAAAGTTCTAAATGTATATATTTTTATTTACTGCAGCTTTAATTTAGTGTAATATCAGTAAACAATACTTCAAAGTTTGTTTTTTGTTTGTTTTTTGTTATGTATATATATATATATATATAGTATCTTTTTTAATGACTTAGATTATCATGTTTCGTTTTGTCTTGCTTGTCTGATAATGATAATGATGATAATGTTTATTAAACGTGTCTACAGCACTGCTTTAACATATTTAATGTATTTGTTAATGCTAATAAAGTCTTTCCAGAGCATTCATTTTTGTTCCTCCCAGTTGAACTCTATTCCCTCTCTCTTTGCTCACTTAAAAGCTTTATGCGTCACATTTCATCTCTCTTTTATGTTGTCAAGGAAACCACAAAAGCCTTTGTTACAAAGACCCCTGTAAGTGCTGTCATTTCACCATCAACCTCCCCAGGCTCAACAACAAACAGCCTTTCATCCACCTATTACGCGGAGAACGAAATAAAGCAGACACCTGAGACGCTCTGTCTCGCTAACTAGGCCGTTCAGATTTAAGCACGCGCACATTTTCTACTGAAAAAAAAAAAAAAAAGAAATCAGAACAGATTTATGAAAAAGGGGACAAGGAACAGCTGTGTGAGCGGCATGAGTCCAGAGGAGATATAAATATGTAGACAGGTGCTGAGTCTGGAGATTTATAAGTAAATGCTTTGATTTTGAGAATTGTCTATAAATAAAGAGGCAGAAAAATCAGTAGATGAGATTAGGGTTCCTGAGTCATGTAACAGAAAAGAGGAAATGGGGATTTGGCAAGAGTAAACTGGCGAAAAGATCAAAATAAAAAGGTTTAGCATTTATTGTTTTGATAATAGTAGAACTAATATAAGTAGTACTTTGTAAGTAATAGTAGTATACTAGTGGTAAAAGTAGCAGTAGTTTAAGTTGTAATAGTTTTATTGGTGATAGTAACAATAGGAGTAGTAGTTTTAGTTATAATATTAATAGTAGTCCATGCACACTAAGGCGAGAATCGAACCCAAACCTTGAAGGTGCACGGTGACAGTGCTTATCACAAAGCCACTGTGCCTCCTATAGTAGTAATAGTATTCGAGTAGTAGTACAGTAGTAATAGTAGTAGTAATCGTCGTCATGGTAATAGTACTTTTAGTAATAGTAAACATAGTAATGGTAGTATACATAGTAGTTTTACAGGTGGTAGAAATTTTTATGGTGTTAGTAGTAATAGAAGTAAATAGCAACAACAGTTTAAGTTAGATTTTAAATCATAGTTTTAGTATGAGAAGTAATAGTAGTAGTTTTAGTAATAGTAAAAGTAATAATAGTGGTAGCAGCAGCGATAGTAGTAGAAGCTATAGTAATAATACTTGTAGTTTTTGCAATAGTAACAGTAGTAATAGTGGGAGAAGCTATAGTAACAGTAGTGATAATAGTAGAAGTAATAGTAGTAGTTTTAGTAATAGTAATAATAGTTGTAGTTTAAGTAATAGTAATAATAGTTGTAGTTTTAGTAATAATAGTTGTAGTTTTAGTAATAGTAATTATAGTTGTAGTTTTGGTAATAGTAATAATAGTAGTAGTTTTATTAAAAGTAGTAATAGTAGTAGTTTTAGTAATAGTAATAGTAGTTGTAGTTTTATTAATAGTAATAATAGTTTTAGTTTTAGTAATAGTAATAATAGTTGTAGTTTTAGTAATTATAGTTGTAGTTTTAGTAATAGTAGTAATAGTAGTAGTTTTATTAATAGTAATAATAGTTGTAGTTTTATTAATAGTAATAATAGTTGCAGTTTTAGTAATAGTAATAATAGTTGCAGTTTTAGTAATAGTAATAATAGTTGAAGTTTTAGTAATAGTAATAATAGTTGTAGTTTTAGTAATAGTTGTAGTTTTAGTAATAGTAATAATAGTAGTATTTTTATTAATAGTAGTAATAGTAGTAGTTTTATTAATAGTAGTAATAGTAGTAGTTTTAGTAATAGTAATAGTAGTTGTAGTTTTATTAATAGTAATAATAGTTGTAGTTTTAGTAATTATAGTTGTAGATTTAGTAATAGTAATAATAGTAGTAGTTTTATTAATAGTAGTAATAGTTGTAGTTTTAGTAATAGTAATAATAGTTGTAGTTTTAGTAGTAGTAATAATAGTTGT
Source organism: Clarias gariepinus (assembly GCF_024256425.1). Classification (NCBI taxonomy): domain Eukaryota; kingdom Metazoa; phylum Chordata; class Actinopteri; order Siluriformes; family Clariidae; genus Clarias; species Clarias gariepinus. The sequence continues at coordinate 6,415,226 of NC_071115.1, forward strand.
AGTTTAAGTAATAGTAATAATAGTTGTAGTTTTAGTAATAGTAATAATAGTAGTAGTTTTAGTAATAGTAATAATAGTTGTAGTTTAAGTAATAGTAATAATAGTTGTAGTTTTAGTAATAGTAATAATAGTTGTAGTTTAAGTAATAGTAATAATAGTTGTAGTTTTAATAAAAGTAATAATAGTAGTAGTTTTAGTAATAGTAATAATAGTTGTAGTTTAAGTAATAGTAATAATAGTAGTAGTTTTAGTAATAGTAATAATAGTAGTAGTTTTAGTAATAGTAATAATAGTTGTAGTTTAAGTAATAGTAATAATAGTAGTAGTTTTAGTAATAGTAATAATAGTTGTAGTTTAAGTAATAGTAATAATAGTTGTAGTTTTAGTAATAGTAATAATAGTTGTAGTTTTAGTAATAGTAATAATAGTAGTAGTTTTAGTAATAGTAATAATAGTAGTAGTTTTAGTAATAGTAGTAATAGTTGGAGTTTTAGTAATAGTAATAATAGTTGTAGTTTAAGTAATAGTAATAATAGTTGTAGTTTTAGTAATAGTAATAATAGTTGTAGTTTTAGTAATAGTAATAATAGTTGTAGTTTTAGTAATAGTAATAATAGTTGTAGTTTTAGTAATAGTAATAATAGTAGTAGTTTTAGTAATAGTAGTAATAGTTGGAGTTTTAGTAATAGTAATAATAGTTGTAGTTTAAGTAATAGTAATAATAGTTGTAGTTTTAGTAATAGTAATAATAGTTGTAGTTTAAGTAATAGTAATCATAGTTGTAGTTTTAGTAATAGTAATAATAGTTGGAGTTTTAGTAATAGTAATAGTTGTAATAGTGGTAGTAGCAGCAATAGTAGTAGAAATAATAGTAATAGAGATTATAGTATTAGTAGTTTTAGCTGCAGTATTAATATTGGTAGTAGTTTTGGTAGTAATGAGAGTAATATCAATAGTAGGTTAAGTTAGATTTTACATTAAATTAAGTAGTAATAGTAGTAATTTTATGAATAGTAGTAGCAGCAATAGCAGTAGAAGTAATAGTAATAATAAAGATAATAGTACTAGTAGTTTTAGCTGCAATATTAATATTGGTAGTAGTTTTTTTAGATTTTATCTAGGTGCGCAGTTCATTAGTTTGTTTAATGGTTTAGCTATTTATTTAGTTAAACATTCTTTTGTGTCACTTATTAATGAGACTATTTTGCTTCCATACTCTTACTCTGCTACACTCGGCTAGACTCGACTAGCTTGTTGTTTTTTCTCTAACCATTTATTCTACACATGCAGCTGGTAGATCTACCGCGTGACTGTTTCACCAATCAGACGCAGCAACAATAATCACATGACTCCGTGTGACCAATCAGCCGCAATAACAATAACCACATGTAGTCAGGCGGCATTGTGGGAAAAAATCTTCAGCCGGCATATATGTATACAGTTTATACATATATAGACAGCACACACACACACACACACACACATTAATATATATTTATTATAATTTCTAAAAGAAAATTTTCTGACATTACGATTGGAACAGTTACTCAGTAGTTTTTTCACCAAATACTTTTTTACTCTTACTTGAGTAATATTTTGGATGAATACTTTTTACTTCTACTTGAGTAATATTATTTTAAAGTACAGCTTCTTTTACTTGAGTAAATTTTTTGGCTACTCTACCCACCTCTAGTGCTAGTCAATCATGTACGTCTGTACTGTAAGTTCATGCAAGTGAAACGAGTGGATAGCGCTTTTCTCCGCATGTGTCACGCCATTCCATTCGGTGCATGAGCACGCAGTTCTAAAAGATGCGATTGTCTGGCGTCAGGTGTCTCGGAGGTAACATGTGATAGCCTTCGCCCTCCCTGTAGGCGTGACGGGAGAGCGCTCTAATGATGGGTGGAAATCGAATTGAACTTTTTAACTTTTCATGTGAACACATGTTGTAGCTCTGCATGCCCTCGGTTTATCCTTTCAACAAAAGTCTAAACACCGGACAATCTGGGGGCTCCGCCATTTCTGTTCTGTAGCACAAGGCTGCTGCTTTGTTTCTGCTTCTTGTGACCATGCAGTGCATTTTGTTTCCTTTTCTCGGCATGAACACGTGACTCACGCGAAAGCTTCATGCTATTTCAGACACAGCTGTTTTCCACACTTAATACACGGCTCAGCATTTACGTTACTATTTCTGTACACTGTAAGACTGCAAGAGATTCCATATACATATAAATATATATATATATATAGTGGTGTATATACATACGGTATGTATATATACTCAGTTGATTTAGAGAGTATTAGAGCTCTGGGACCGCGTGTTGGGAAAAAATAAGATGATGGACTGATTGTGGACTTCTAACCCTCTAGAACATCATTAAATGGTCTCTCACACTCAGACCTGAGCCATAGTCTGCCTAAAGTACATCATGAGCACTGCTTCACTTAACAAGCTTTATGATCCTCTGGAAGAGATCTGTCTGATCACCATGACAACAGGTCTTCATCATAATCATCATCATCACCATCATCATCTCCATCACCGTCTCTCTCACATCCACACACACACACACACACACACACACACATAAAGAGAATATAAGAGAGACAGACTCATAGATAAAGATGTTAGAGACTGGCAGTCTAGACGGAACATACAGATGAGAGGATAGCAGGAGACTAAGGAGTCAGACTGGGGGGGGGGGACAAAATGAATCATGCTGTTACTCAGATATTTGGTGGTAGTTAATTAAAACATCATCATCATCATCATCCTCATCACAGCCAGAACATTTTAAGTAATTAGCTTTCGCTTAATCATATCACACATAAAGGACTGGGTTAAAAAAAAATGCAGATGTAGATATTTCAAGCACTGACCAGATACAGATACCGTACACCCTACTGCATAGCAAAACGCATGTACGTGTGTGTGTGTGTGAGTGTGTGTGTGCATGATGTCTGCATTTAAAAACATGATGCGAGCCAGCCGATAACAGGGACGTGCTGGAACCGGACCAAGAGACAGAATCAGCAGCAAATTCTCCTGCACGTGTGAACCAGATGTAGCACAGATGTGTCGGTGTTTTGTTACAGACGTACAAATCACCATGACATCGCTGTTCAGCTCTGCCCCGGGAGCATACAGTAAAATAACACACTGTATAGATGTATACAGTAAACTGTAGATGATGTAATAGCAAGCAAGTGTTTTATTCCTCTTATGCCACGCGACTCCGCCTACAGTCCCATTTACACCCTTAACATAGTCTTAAACACAACTTACAGTTGTAATTAATAAAATACTCATCTATCTATCTATCTATCTATCTATCTATCTATCTATCTATCTATCTATCTATCTATCCATCCATCCATCCATCCATCCATCTCTCTATGCCCCTTTTTACCTCTCTGTCTCTTACCTTGCATTTATCTCTCTTTCTACCAGTCTGTCTCTTGTATTAATCGCTCTCTCTCTCTTTTTCTACTCCTTTAATTTATATTAATCTGTCTCTCTGCCTTTGTGTCTATCTCTGTCTTTTACCACTTGTCTGATTTTGTATTCATTTTTCTCTTTCTATCATGTGTCTGTCTTATTCTACCTCTTTGTCTCTTACCTTGTATTCATCCCTTTCTCTCTCTCTCTCTCTCTCTCTCTGTCTTTTACTTTTAATTTGTCTTTCTCTTTTTTCTGTCTGTTTGTTTCTTACTTTATTATTCTGTCTTTCCATCTGGCGTGCCAATCTCTTTTACTTTCTGTTATTTTATATTCATCCTTCTTTCTCTCTCTCTCTCTCTCTCTCTCTCTCTCTCTCTCAGGAGTAAAGCCTGCTGAGACGGCTAGCAGAAGGACCGGGGCAGCAGTGTAAGTCCACAGATGGGCTGATGGGTAGATTTTTATGCATATGGGGGAGGAATAGGATGATGATGATGATAGGCCACCTGACTGCCTGCTGACTCACTCCACATAAACACACACACACACACACACACACACCTACACACCTATATCTGGATACATATTGTGAAGGCACAAGCAGGACAACATAGACAGATAGATAGATATGAAGAAATGCGAAGGTAGAAGTAAACAAGGAGAGTGAAATAAAAAAAGAAGAGAAACAAAGAAAGGAAAAGAGAGGAAATAGTTGTTGTTGTTGTTGTTAATATTTATGTTGTTGTCTTTAAATTTTAAGGTTTACCTACTGTGTTTTTCTTTCATATCTAATATACTTATACTGTTATAATGATTGATGTTATTTATAATGTAACCAAAGGTTTATAATTAATTGCTTTGGCGACGATGTAACATTGTGGTTAAGATTCATGCCAGTGAAGCTCTTCTGAACTAAACTGAGAAAAGGAAGCCATGTCTCTCCTCTAACAATCTCTCACTCTAACTCCATCTCTCTTTCCCTCCATACTTGTCCTTCTGGCATTGAGGGCGCTCTGCTGGTGTTCTCTTTATATAAAACCCATCACTCACTTCTCTCTCTCTCTCTTTCATGTTCTGTCTCTCTTTTTAACTAGGCCTTTTGCTCCCATAAGCCTTGCAAAGTTATTGATTTCAACCATCCATTCTCTCTCTCTGTCTCTTTCCCTTCATATTTGTGCCTCTGGCATTAAGGGCACTCTGTTGGTGTTCTCGCCATGTAGAAACACATAACTCAGCTGTCTCTGTCTCTGTCTCTCTCTCTCTCTCTCTCTCTGGGTTTGAGGGAGCGTGTGGTTCTCGGAAGATGGTTTAATTTATTTATTAATTTTTTTAAATGGTATTACTTAAAAAAGATAAAAAGTTTAAAGTGAGAGAGAGAGTGGGCGGGGCACCATGGCCTCTGAGGCCGGTGTGGAGACTCTGTCCCTCCAGCATGGCGTTGGGTGCGTGCCCGAGGACGGCGTACGGATAGAAGAGGTGTTCTTGGGAGAGCAGGTCGGGTGTGAGAACATCAACTCTGCCTCCCGAATGAATAAATCCATGGTGGTCTTTCTAACCAAGATGGACCTCGTGAGTACACTGACTGGGAGTGGAATATGTGTGAGTGGAACCACATGAAAAGTCACCCCAGTAACTAGTACAGTAACTAGCGCTGCACTGACCCCGCCCCTAATGTCTGCTCAGAACACGTACAGCAGCCACAGACCAGCACATCACCACTGACACCCGAAAACAGCACTACAGCCAAACCCAGGAGGTATAAAGAGGACACATCCGCCACAGAACCAATCAGCAAACACCAACCCCGCAGTCAGTCTCTGAGCGCCGCAATACGGCAGACTAGAAAGACTTAACCAGCTAAAGATACCTGAGGTGAGTTAGAGTAAGACGGTTAGTAAAAACGTTACTGCACACAGCAAAGCAGCGGGAAAAGAAAAACCGAAAACCTACTGACACTCAGGAAGTAAAAACGGACAGAAGCTGAAAAAAAAAGTCTAAACAAGATTGTAAACAAATGGATCGAAACAAAAACTAAAGAAAAAAAAAGAGAATTGTTGCTAATGTACTTTGTAAATATGTTAATACGTGTGTGTGTGTGTGTGTGTGATGTATGTGTATATGTTAAATATATGTGTGTGTACTGTATAATGTGGGTATGTATGTTGGTGTGTAATACATTAGTGTATGTTTATGTATAAGTATGTACAGTATGTGTTTGCATACAGTATGTGAATATATAGTATGTATGTGTGGGCATAGTGGCCTGGTCTTTTTCTCTAACGTTTCCTTTTTTTTAGTACTCTTGGCTTTCTTCCTATATATCTTCCTATATATTACCTATATCTTCTCTCTCCATACTTAAATTCTATGTGGATTAAGTTGCGGACACGCCTGTGATTAAGCGCACTCTGCTGGTGTTCTCTTTATTTAAAAACGCATCACTTAGCTCTCTCTGAGTCTCTCTCTTTTTTTTCTCTCCCTCTCTATCATGTTATAATATATATATATATATATATATATATATATATATATATATATATATATATATATATACTCATTTAGAGTTATCAGCCTGAAAAATGACCAATTAACAGCACCTCAGATTAGAGGCGTTATGAAGTCTTTACAGAGCAGAAGTAGCAGAAACATCTCACCATTAACTGTTTAATGGAGATTAATGCATTTTTGGACGCCTTCAGCATTTCTTTACAATGTAGAAAAAAATAAAAATCAGAAACGATCATTAGTTAGAAAGTGACCCCAAACTTTTAAATGTTGGTATATATATATATATATATATATATATATATATATATATATATATATATATATAGTTGTGGTCAAAAGTTTTGAGAATTACATTAATATAGGAAATTGGAAAAGTTGCTGCTTAAGTTTTTATAATAGCAATTTGCATATACACCAGAATGTTATGAAGAGTGATCAGATGAATTGCATAGTTCTTCTTTGCCATGAAAATAAACTTAATCCCTAAAAAACCTTTCCACTGCATTTCATTGCTGTCATTAAAGGACCTGCTGAGATCATTTTATTAATCATCTTGTTAACTCAGGTGAGAATGTTGACGAGCACAAGGCTGGGGATCATCATGTCAGGCTGATTGGGTTAGAATGGCAGACTTGACATGTTAAAAGGAGGGTGATGCTTGAAATCATTGTTCTTCCATTGTTAACCATGGTGACCTGCAAAGAAACGCGTGAACCATCATTGCGTTGCATAAAAAAGGCTTCACATGCAAGAATGTTGTGGCTACTAAGATTGCACCTAAATCAACAATTTATAGGATCATCAAGAACTTCAAGGAAAGAGGTTCAATTCCTGTTAAGAAGGCATCATGACATCAGACACAAAATCGCTAGTCTGAAAGATTTTAAGTTGGTGGAACTTTAAGGTGACAGTTACTGTTACTTAAGTACTTGCAGATACTTAAAATATCAAAAAGTTCTAAATACTCATCAAATTCTATCAATTTGAACTAATTGTAATTATTTAAGTTAACAGTACTCAATATGTTTAATTACTTTGAGTCTTAGGGTTTATACAGTACACAAACACACACACACACACACACATACACACACACACAGTGTCTGCGCACATAAACGGAACCACTTATCTGTCGGGATTTATTTTTTCTGTTTTTTACTTTATATTTTGTATTAATAATTTTTATATATACATTTTTTTGGGCTGTAGAACGAATAATTTGAGTTTCTATTATTTCTTATGGGAGAATTTGCTTTGATTTACAAGTGTTTTGGAATTCAAGCTTTCACTGTTCAACCATCCAATTTGAACTTCTTTTTTAACTTTGTGTCTCTTCTTCAATTGCCTCCCTCCCTCTCTCTCTCTCTTTCTCTTCGTATTTGTCCTCCTGGCATTAAGGGCACTCCGCTGGTGTTCTCGCCACATAGTATAACATCACTCAGCTCTTTCTCTTTCTCTTTCTCTCTCGCTGTCTCTCTCTCTCTCTCTTTCATGTTCTATCTCTTTTTAGTGGTCTTCAACTTTCATAACCCTTGCAAAGTAACAGTAACTTTCTAACTCTATTACCTCTTTCTATGTCTGTGTCCTGTCTCTTTTTCATCTTTTTCTACTTCTGCCTTTTTAAAATTTTCTCTCTCTCTCTCTGTCTCTTTGTCTCTCTTTCTCTCAATTTGTCCTTCTGGCATTAAGGGCACTCTGCTGGTGTTCTTTCCATGTAGAAACACATCACTCAGCTGGCTCGGTCTCTCTCTCTCTCTCTCTCTCTTTCTCTCTCTCTCATAAACACACACACACACACACAAACACACACGCTGCTCACTTGATTGTGGCAACCAAGGGCTATTTTTATCGAGAAACCTTGTGTTCTCAGCAGTGTAATCACGACCCGAGAGAACTGCTTCTCATCTCAAAGATTTTCGTGAGTTTTCTTTCTCTCTGAACTTCTCTCTGCTCGCGTTGCTCTGAAACTAACTGAAGGGAACAGAGAGCAAAAGGGAAAAAAAGCGAGCACGGCTGCAGAAGTGCGAGATAATTTTACTTAGACATCTCATGAATATGGAACAGCTCCGCTCGATAACAAATCACAGAGGATCACAGAGTCGGGAATTGCTCTGCTTTAAGACTGGTATTCATAAGGCTTCATAGCACCTACATAGACAACAACAATTCATCCGGGAAAGCAAGAAGAAAGTGCCAGATGCACATAGAAACTATGATTTGAGGTTATTTTAATGTCACAGCCGTCATATTGACAGTTTTTTCTGTTGTTGTTGTTGCCGTACAGTCATAACACTGTTATAACTCTTTCTTTCGAGACGCTTGTAAAGTTTGACATAAGGCTACATAAAAACATTATAAGCAGACAAATGCACTTCAGACGTAATGTACGTACAGTACATGACTCCATTGTCATGAGAACACCGGTCAAAAATTCTTTACGTCACTGTTCCTCTGACTTACTGGTCATGTTGCTTTATGATGCTTTATAACACAACCTCAAATGATTTAATGTTATTCTTGTGTAACATCGCTTATCTTAAACATGATGTCAACTTGAATCAAATTCAACAAAAGCATTACACCGCGTGCTCATACTGTACATCCATAGATTATGTACTTTTATTCCAGAGGTCACAAAGGGATTACAGTCTGTAGGTGTTATGCACTGTTATACTGCACTATGCATAACAGAATCTAGTTAACACTATCTTATCCCTACTTATAATGGTTTATAAATGAACTGAACATATTTATAAGACATTATACTGTACATCTGTGGTCTAATTATACATATAAATGGATTGCAGTTTATAGCAATGTTCATTACGCTTTATAATGCATTGTAAGCAACAGACATTTTTCAACAAAGACACATTTTCAGCTTTCATACTCTACTATATTAATTCCTATAGTACTGTACATATGCATTATTACAGTATACTTTATTTAGTGCATTTAATCATAATGTGGAACTGCATGTTATACAATGTTTGACACATTTATAATAGTTTATAAACAGGATGTGTGCTCTCTAAATTGAGTGAGATATTATAATTACTATAGGTGTAATGATTAGTGTTAAAATACAGTATTAAAATAATTTAATTAGAATTAAATGGCATTGTACTTATTTATAGCGATAAAACACTGAATAATAAAAAAAAATTGCTACAGTATAATGCACTTATTAACAACCATAACACGATAAAAAATTTAATAGCTGACTGTTTAAACTGAAAATTAGTTTCTTTGAAATACATTATAATGTGCGTAGCAAATACTATAATGCACAGCATGATGCAACACTATATCTAAATAAAATGTGTGTGTGTATGTTTGTGTGTGTTCATTCATTATACATACATTATGCATAATTAACATTGCTATGCGGAGAATAGGTACAGTAATGCTTCCCACAAAGGCTCTACTGTATGTACTGTATAATGACATAGCAGTACATTCATTACCTGTTACAACACATTCATCGGGAATTGTTATTCTTCTTATGAATGCATTATGACTATACTGCTATGTCATTATACATAGAGTATTCATAGGAAGCATTAGAAATGATCCAGATAGCAATGTTTGTTATGCATAATGAATGTCATATACATAGAGACTTCATAGAAGGCATTACCTTAGGGTCATAGTAAGCCTGGAGCCTATCCGAGGAGACTCGGGGCACAGGGCAGGATGCACCCTGGACGAGGTGCCAATCCATCTCAGGGCATACAAGCGTAGACACACTCACCCACACACTATGGCCAGTTTTGGAAATGACAGTTAGTCTAATCTGCATGTCTTTGGACTGTTGGAGCAAACCGGAGCACCCGAGGGAACCCACCAAGTGCGGGAAGAAAATGCAAACTCTATGCACGCAGGCCTTGGAGACACAAGTCCACAAGTGGTAACCATCACACCATTGTATCAACTGTTATTGTTATATCTATCTATTTATATATTTATTATTTTATTGAAATCAAAATGCACAGCATTTATAAGCAGCTCACAATTTTTATTATGTCAAATGCTAAAAAAAGAAAACAATACATATGATGCCTTATGAATGCATTAGAACATGCAATGAACATCAGCCATACCAGAAGCTAGATAATTCTCAGTCTTCCACACAATAAGGGACAGTGGTAGCTGACCCCTAACACTGACTTTCTTTTTCACTCATCCAGCTTCTACTCTCAGATAAAATCCTTAATGCCGCCATAAAACAGCTTCAAGGTCATGTTCTGGTGTTTTTACCCTCTTAACAAGTCTTTTCTTGAGGAAGCGTTGACAATCGTAACAGTTTGTCATGTTGTCGCTGTAACTCTGCTCTCCTCTATTATGGGTGGAAGAAATCCTTCAGAGCAATCAGAGTAGAATACGGTTTGGTCTTGAATGAATCACAGTTTCACAGAGCGTGAATTAAGTAGCTGTCACTATGACTGACATTGTTTTCCATTCATCTTATGTGTAGGACACGCTTTCCTTATAAGGTCTAACCCCTCCTGTTTGCATACGATTTTTTTATTTGTCTGATAAATCAATAGATAAATAAATAAGGTGGCATGGTGGGTCAGTGGGTAACACTGTCGCCCCGACGTCGAGGGTTGGGGGTTCAAATCTCACCTCCAGTCTCTGTGTGCGTTCTTTAAGGCTGAAGTTTTTGCTCACTGTCCAAAGACATACAGTGTAGGTTGATTTACTTTTTAAAAGTTGCCTGTATCATATTAATGGGTGTATGAGTACATGTGTGTGAGTACATCCTGGGATATGCACAAGACCACATCGGGAATCTTCACAGGATTAGTCGTATGGACAATTGATGGGCAGACGGATGGATGGATGGATGGATGGATGGATGGATGGATGGATGGATGGATGAATGAGTCAATTAATCAATCAGTCTCATCTACCTTGGATTTTATGTCATTCCTTATTGGGCATTTTAGACTTTCCAAAGTACACTCTTTATCCTATTTCATTAGCAGATGTGCAGACGTCATTATCAGATGTAAATGTATTAAAGGTATGTAAACAATACCTTTAAATATGTTCTAAAAGTTTGAGAACATCTTTAAGAATCTTCAAATATGCCTGATTGAACATGCCACCATATTATCACATGGCCAGTCTGGCTAACTGGCTAAATGCCAGTAACATCATTTACGTAACTAGGTCATGATTTCAGTCTGACCTCTGATCTTATTATATTTTCATACAATTCAATATCTGAGCATTTAATATCTAAACATTTAATATCTGAGCATTTGTTTTTTACTGCCATACTGTATATTCAGAATTTTTCTATCTTACAGAGTTTTTCCTCTCCTCACCCAAAAGCTGGGTTCCTCGTCAGGAGTCTGTAACACTGCTTTGTAACATTGTTGGCTTTATTTATTACATAATGTTAGCTTATATATCTAAATAGCTAGTTTAGCATTTCGGATCCGGTGGGTCGTCGATTCCAGGTGTCTTATGGCATTTCTGTATCATTTGCGGGTCTGATTTGGATAAGTTAAATCTATTACACTATACTGGTATTAACAACAGGAGAAATAATAATTCAAGGATCTATATAATTACATTAAGGACAGAATTTCAACTTATGTATGAATATATACAATACCAGTAAAAAAAAAAAACCTTCCAATTCAGTGTTATTTTTCTGTGTAGTGATTTATTTTTCACATTCCAGAACAATACTGGAGATTTCAAAACTAGGAAATAACTCGTATAACATTAGGTAATTAAGTCACTATGAACTAAGAAAGTTGTTTTTGGAATAGTTCTTGCAAGAACCGTATTGTCGAGTGCATCGAGCACCATGATGAAACTGTCTCTCATGAAGTCCCACCTTGTGCCCGTGAATATCAACATTGAGTATTAGTTTACAGTTAGAAGGGGTGTCCAAACTTTTGACTGGTTCTGTAAGATCAATAAAACCTTATGTAATAAATAATGATTTAATTTATGCAAAACAAACTTAATTTATTGTAGCAACATGGACATTATATCACTATGGTAAAGGTACATAAGGTTTAAGTCAGTTTTAAAATGTGAGGCTTCAAGAAATTCCAATAATTGTTTAATATTCATTAATATATCAATCTATTAATGACTGTATATCGCTGTACGACTCTCATATCTCCGGTATAATTAGTTTTTCCTGTTTTAAGAATAGTTAATAATTATTATGTCCTAATAAAAAGAAAAAGGGAGGAGAAAATGCAATGTACAGAAGACAACACAACAGTACAGTCTGGATCTGAGTAGGTTTTTAAAGTATTAAGGTTGAGGTCTTACATTTGTGAAAAAAAAACTAGTGCTTCAAAAATCCCTTTAATCCTAGCATTATGCTATGATATGCTGGATTAGCATGGCGCATAAACACGAGATCTGAAAGTTTCTCATCCTCAGCTACATCACTCAAAGTCAGGTTCAGAATGTAATCCCCTCTCTAGTAATTCCTCTGAAACAATTTATTCCATTCTATTTCCTACAATATACAGTAGGCTAAAAACAAACTGAACCAACCAGTGAGGGGACCCTGACCAGGGCGTTACTAAGGACAAATGAATGAAATGAGACATGCATTGTGTAACTGCATGCTGCATGTTAATTATATGGTCTTTCTGTATCCTGTGAGCTTCATATCAAATAAAAGTAAAAGACAAATTTCAACTTTCAAGAGTTCTTGAAACTTTTTTGTATTCCATTAAAACATTTGTTACTCATTCCGAGTAATCTACTCATATTTGCTTACATCCCAACATCTCACATGTCTGTATCTGTAACACGTCCTCTATAGCCAAAGGACAACCAAACCAAAGGACATTAGATTTTAAGACCGACCTTCCTCCTCAGGCTCCTCAGTTTCCATCAGTGCTCTCTTCCCTCCTGAGAGGTCTTGTCACTCGTTGCGTCTCCGCTTCCCTGTGCTCATGGAGCATTAAAACAGTCATGCTTTGTGGAAATGAATGAGGCTGAGAGACAGACTGAAAGCATGAAAGTCCCGGTGGGTGAGCTGGATAAGGACGGCTGCCAGTTTTTTCCTTTCTCGCACCCATTCTCTCTCTCTCTCTCTCTCTCTCTCTCTCTCTAATGCTCTTTTCACTCGACCGTTCCTTATAGTCCATCTTGAACATTTGTATAACGACAAAGATAGAATAGTTTGTACAGATAATGATGTAAGAGATAGAAGATGGAGGTGTGATTCGCTCAGTGGGTGGATGACAAAGTCATCGGTAATCTCAAAACCTGGCTACCTGACGATCGTACTGAGCAAACACACACACGCACACACACGCACCCCCCTCTGGCCATGAGCAGGTGTCCACTTGCCCTTGATCCACTTATTTTCAAGCACTGCTCTTAGAATGACCATCTAAGTTCTGTCTAATTGTGTTGAAAAAAGAACTGAATGTTCAGAAGGCAAAAAGTAATATAAAAAACCTAAAGATCCTTTGAAGTGAGAGTACGTGTCACTAAACCGTTACTTTTTAATCTCTTTTATTTTATTGAATATTTATTTTATAATCAGAAAATCACTTGCAATTAGCAATATCTCATTGCTATCTCAGTCCAGATCTCAAAATAACTCACACAAAAAAATTACAAGGGTGTTCGAGTCAAACGGGGACTTTTGATTGTGCAGAATGAACAAACACATGAGCGTTATGAGAGTATAAACTCCCTTTATTTCTCTATATAATCCCCTGCTGCACTAATCCACTTATCCCAGTGTTTCACGAGCATGTAGGTAGAAAGTCTTCACTGGAGTCATGATCAGGACTGGACTGCCTGCTTCACATCTGAAACCCTGGCCTGCCAGGAACTCCTTTAATGGCCCAAACATATGGAAATAGCTTGATGCAAGATCAGGGACTGTACTGGGATGTAGCAATAACTCACAGTCGAGTTCCTGTAATGTGCAAGTGGTGTTGGTGAAAGGTTGACGGATGCGTCTTTTACACAAGTTGGCGACAAGTTATCCATTGACTGCTCACAGGAACGACTGCAGTGAACTCGTACGGCCTTTTATTAAAAAGTTTTCAGCATTCAAATGTCTTACTGCAGCTAAGAGCCTCATCACCGTACTGTTCTTAAATCAGTTTTATGCCTCCATTCCTAGTTTGACAGTTTGACCACTCTTTCATACTGCATACAGCAGAACTGTACATGTGTTAAAACATCGACAGTTACCCAAGAATGCTTCCAGGTTGTCCTGTAGCATGAAAGCTTTCTAATATTCAGTGCAGGTTCTGGGCACCGATGCATTAAGAGATCCTGCTGTACGTGCTTTTTTTTTTTATGTTTTATTTGCCTCCGAAACGGCCATGCCTGCAGCTGTTTATTTCTCCTTCGACGCCCTCTGATCAGACACAGCGTAACTTCTTCTACAGGGGAAAACCCTCTAATGGGGTATAAAAGATGTGAGAAGTGTTTGAACAGAAGCTGGCGCACAGAATCAAAAATCCAAATCCCAAACACACACACACACACACACCATCTTTTTTTTTTTAAGTACAGACCATCACCATCTCTCTCTTTTTTCGTACACTACAATATGTTTAAGATAAAATATTCCAGTTAATATTTATTTATATAAGATCAAAGTTACTGTATGACGAGGGTGTGAATGCTCTGGAAGCCTTGATGAAACGCTGGTCGCTCAAACGGAGTCGCCTGGAAGGTTTTCCAACAGATTTGCAAACTTGGCCACATACTGAGCATTTTTGCCATCACTTTCAATCCAAACCATTTACACTGACCAGTCATAAGGTTACACTATTTGTAGGTGCCATGAAAACAGCTTTGACACATTGAGGCATGGACTCCACAAGACCTCTGAAGGTGTAAAGTGGTATCTGGCAAAAAAAAAAGTGCTGTGAGTGGCGTGGTAGGAATTTAATGCTTTGGACTGGTTTGTCCAGAATGACCCATGGACGCTTGGTCCGATACAAATCTGGGGAGTTTTGAGGAGTTTGTGGAGTTGAAGTGAAGCAGAGGACATTATCCTGTTGAAAGAAGCTACTTCTTCTTATCCCACTCCTTAACATTTACCATCGTAACAAGCTACAGCAGTAATCTCTGGATGCGAATTGACTTCGTTCTGGAGGTGAGATCTTGAGATGTAAATTCGTATTACAGCACAAATTTTTCCATAAGAAATAATGAAAAAGCAGCCATACAATACAACAATACAGCCATACCTCGGCATACAAACTCAATCTGTTCCAGAAGCGAGTTCTCGAGGAGAAATTTTTTATTGTGAAACGTATTTTCCCATAGGAAATAATGTAAATGCAGATAATCCGTTCCATCCGGCTAAAAATATGATCATTACCAGTTTCCAACATTATAATTATATTTTTGCATATAAAAACCATCAAAACATGTAAATGAAGTCAAATATGAAATAAATACACATTAAACCTCAATTAACCTTAATTCATGATTACTCTTGGCACCGGCTGCTTTAAAAAAACAAACTGAAAGTGGCTCTGTTTTATTATAATAATATTCCTTGGGACACATGGTGCTATCGTCACTACATCTGGCACAAAATGCAAAAAATAAATAAGGAAATACAGTAGACAAGACAAATGAATACAGTAGGCGAGACAAATTTCTTGCAAAATTTCAGTTCTTAAAAAATTTTATTTGAAAATTTCTTAAGGCAGGAGGTATGCTGAATTGCAAGAATTACACTGTATTGCAAAAAACTTGCATAAAAACACATACTGTAGCTGTGGGTCAAATGACCTGATGTGGTGACTCTACAATAAAAGTGACAAAGCCCAAAGTAAAAAAAACAAAAGTAGTAATAATAACAGATTTTTCTCTTTAACAAACCCATAAATCGATGATTATTTTACTATACATTCTTTCCTTGCAGTGTTGCATTCCTTAAATAGTGTGAACATTTCCTATTAAGAAAGACCAATTAAAATGTCAGATTATTATTCAACCATAAATTCATTTCTAAACATACACTTTAAATTCTTTTATAAAGCCTTGCAACATCCCTAAAACCTAATAATGTAGTGAAGAACGCCTTCTTTACAACCATATACTGTAGATAGTGTATAAGATACTGTGAAAATGATTCATAAGTTAATTAATGCTAATAAAAATGGTTAATAATAGTCGCAAATAAAAAAAACTCAAATTATTATCTGTGACACTATAAATTTCT
Organism: Clarias gariepinus; assembly: GCF_024256425.1. Taxonomy (NCBI): domain Eukaryota; kingdom Metazoa; phylum Chordata; class Actinopteri; order Siluriformes; family Clariidae; genus Clarias; species Clarias gariepinus. Next base: position 6,431,374 of record NC_071115.1, read on the forward strand.
CCCTGGCTCTTTATTTACTTATTCTTGCTTATTTTTCATCACAGGGTCTGTAAGTTTCACATTTCTGACACGACAAAGCACACACACACACACACACACACAGACAAAGTCTGCATTCTCGGGATGAACAGAACGAGGTGCAGCTTTTGATCTGGTTGCTGATTCTGATTTCTCCCAGTGCACGTAGGTTTGGAGGTGTCATGGCTGAGTGCGTGCTCCTCATCCTCGCCTTCTCAAGGTCATGCCCTCTGCTGCTCACAGCTCTGTTTAAAAGGCTGCTATCAAGGCATTTGTCCATAGGGCTGGATTTTAATTGACCGCTCAGTAATTAGTACGAGTTGGAAAGTTTTGTGGGCAGCTCCCCTGCCACGGGTTGTGAGTGGGTGAGTGAAAGCATCTAAAGTTTTAAAACCCACAGTACAGTACGTATATATACAGTAGAAGTTTTAAGCCCCGCTCACTTCAGCATATAAAATTTAATTAAATGATGTAGATTAAAATAAATAAACGGGAGCAAATGTTTTACTGCAACAGGCTGCAAAGTGTCTAAAGATCTACCCACAGCAGTGACCTCATTTCCCCTCTCATCTGTTTCACTCAGCATCAGCATCAGCATCACTAATCATCTGTGATCATCTGCAGCTGTTTCTCACTCATTCATGCCTTAAGTTAGAGGTCATTGTAGGGCTTAACAAGCAAAAAAAGTTCATCTGATTGGACTGAAAATAAGAAACAAAAATGTCCTTCAGGAAGCCTGGAGAACCCTTTTTGAAGACTATATTAAAATAATACAAGAAAGTCTGGCTTTTGGAAGCAAAATATAGAGAAAGGATGGGTCAAGACTTTTTGCTCTGTATGTCTTTGCACTTTTTGCACTGGGAGAGGCTCTAGGCTTCCCATGACCCTGTACAGGATACAGCAGTATAAATGATGAGTGTGTGGATAAGAGCGATAAGAAAAAACAGATACACAGAAAAAAAATCCCATATTGTTTCTAGAATGTAGAAAAATCTATCCAAACCTGTCACTGTTACAGTATAAACATTTCTTGTTTGAGCTGTCTCACTACTAATGTAGAATAAGTACAGAAAAAAATGTCTTAAAAGCAAGTAGTGTCAAAATCTTACATAATTACCAGTACTATTACAGATTGTACATTTCCTTATATGCATCTGAACGAATGCCAGTTACACGGTCGTTTCTTTCCATTTTGAATCGACCCAAATGAGTGGATTTAGTGCAACACAATAAAAGCCAACCACTTAGAGTTAAGTCTAAATGGAGTATTAGCAAAACTACAGTTATTAAATATTCACTATACTCAATAAGTAAAGCACAAATCCTCTTAAATGATATTTAAGAGAGGTTTTCGCCTCTGTTAAGTAAAAAAAAAAAACACTTATGGTTTGATGAATTATGAAAACGATCAGCGAGGCTTGTTTAATATTTTTAAAAAACATCTCATCTGAGAAAACCTCACCTTATCAATAATTACATATTGTATCAGTTTAAAAATGATATTGGTTTTAAAAAGTGTGGATGAAAAAGTGAGTTTTAGATAGGATCATATAACACCATTTCATTTTTCATAATACTTAATGATGCTCATCTCCCGATCCATGCTTAATTTTTTTGTTAATATGCATGCACATTTATATCAATCAATGATCTTATTTGTTACACATGCACATGACATGTGGTCAGTTCAGATTGTACATGAAAAGATGTAAATCTGAAAAAGTCTATTATTCTAAAATGCTAAATTGTTAAGATATTGCAAAAATGAATTTAACATTGACACCACAGATTTTTGAGGGGGGAAAATCCTTAATTTTGCACAGATTACCTTCATTTAAGCAACAGTTTTTACAGGTCATGTGCTCCTAGAAGCATCCAATTTTAAATATCAATACTCAAAGAAATATAAATAATCTGCATTTTAACGCTGAAAAGTGGCCATTTTTGGGGCACATATAAAATAATTTCTCCAAAACAGCTTGTTTAGGGAAACAAGATTGGTTACTTCTATGTTGCATAAACTTCAGAAGTAGTAGCGCACACATTTCATTTATTATATGCAATATATAAAAATATAAAATCAGCACCAATTCTGTGTTTTGGCCGTATATTTTTAAAACTCATATTAGAATAAAGGCTGTGATTGGCCTTGGAACAGAAGCTACTGCACTATTTGGGCTTCTGTTCATTCAGTGGAAACCAGTTCACGTCTTCGGTCCACTGGTTTTAAGTGTGTAAAGGATTTGAAAGACAAAGTCATACAAACAGTAAATAATGTTTATTCAGCTCCTTTTCTCAGAAGGGAGAAGAAACAGTGAGAAAGCCCTATTCAGATGGCATTATTCATTGGGTACAGTAAATCTTATCATTTTAATGTCACTACGTAAATGACTTCGCTTCCAGTGTTTCTGTCTCCTTCCTTTACCCAGAAACTTAACATTCAAAAGACTTTTTTTTGTACATAATCAAGGCTCGTGTGGTTATTTTAGTCTTTCCCCGCATAGACGTTTCTGAGATTTAATGTGCAGCTGGTGCCTCGTGCTTGGGAACATGACGGTTGCTTAATTTTTAAACACTTCCAGCAATTTCAATGAGTGATGCATGCTGCGGTAGAATCTCCCGAATACATGTTTACTGAGAGACTGTTACAAAAAAAAAAAGAATTTAATGTCTAATTAAACAATATTAGTATTCATCAGGGTAACATCTGTAATAAATACTTTTCCAATTGTAAAAAAAAAATCTTCATTTTTTTTTCTCTTTTAAAGAAGACCAGACTCTGAATCTGTTAGATGGAAAGTTTTTTTTTAACAGTTTTTGTTCTTCGATTTAAATAAACCAACACTCATGACATTCAAAAGCAATTATAAAGTAAGTTCACAGCCAGAAATAACCAGTACGCCTTTCATTATCAGTTTATATTTGTAGACGCTAGCTAATTCGATCTATCGCACTATCGCAGTATTCCACTTGGTCTTCAGGTTCTTTAAAAAGGAAAGTCAAACGTTTGGAGGAAATCCTTATAAAGAATCGTTTTGTGATTGCAAGCGCATGCCAATTATAGCAGGTGGCTGATTTCTGACTTACTCTACTTTGCAGGACTGTTTTAATTCATCCACATAGGAGGGTTTTCGAGCAAGAACGGCCCGATCATGGTCAGGACTTTGACTAGGCCACTCCAACATCTTTATTTTATTTTATTTATTTTTTGAGCCATTTGGAAGTGGACTTGCTGGTATGTTTCGGATCGTTGCCCTGCTGCATATTGCACTTGAGGTCACTAACTGAACATTCTCCTTAAGGATTTACTAGTAGCGTAAAAAAATATACCGTTCTATCAATTATGGCCAGGTCCTGAAGTTGTAGCCTGGCCCTAGACCATTACACTACCACCACCGTGCTGGACTGCTGGTATGGTGTTCTTTTTTTAAAAAAAAATATATAAAAGCTGTGTAAGTTCCGCCAGATGTAATGCGAAACACACACACACCTTCCGTATATATTCTATTCTATTCTATCCTATTCTATTCTATTTTATACATATATGTGCAATGGGTACATTCTTAAAAAATGTAGGTCAATATGCTCATTTCTGATTGGCTACATCACCCTGGGACCAATCAGAAACGAGTGTGAGATGGACAATAAGAACTCGTCCCATCTGTTTTGCATTTCTGTAACCAATAACACAAGAATGAACAGGAAAGCATGAGAACACAAAACCATCACCTGAAAACTGAAAAAAAAAGAGAATTCTTATCATTGTTTCTGTTTGGACATTTTTTTTTTATTCTGTAGCCAATCATAAACAACCATGTGATGTTCCTACATCTTTCAAGGATCTTCCCTTCCCATTGTTTGCCTTTTTTACTGAATGTCATTGTGTTTGAGCTTTTGCTTTTTCAGTTTGTTTATCTTTGTTTTCCTTCATGACAACCGACTACAAGAGGCAACAGAATCGCTTCCCGTTTCCCGCCTGAGCGACGAAATGATCCGTGCACAGAAGCGCACACATCCACCGGGGTGCTAATCACCGCCATCCGCTTGTTAGGGTTAATTACTGAGTGTACGTAAGCAGCACGACTGCTGCTCCACTCCGTGAACTCTCGTTGGCATCGCCCGGCTGCGTCCTAATTAAGAAACCATCCGTTATTTCTGTCCATTAGCACTTAAAGAGCAAAGTGGCCCCTTTTTTATTTACTTGTACAGCACGGGGATAAGAAACATACAGGCAGAAAGGTGTGTGTGTGTGTGCTTATGTGTGTGTGTGGCGTTTGTTAACATGAGGTTTGCTCCCTTGTGTCTTGTGCAAGCTGTTGAAAATCTTTGTCAGTGCATGCTGAAGTTTACACACACACACACACACAGACACAGAACTTGCATACGCTCGAGAAAACCTTTCTCCCGCACGCTGATGAATAATTTAAGTGAAAGAGCAGAGCTCTACTCCGTGCACTCAGGATTCACAAAACCAACCAAAAAACATCCCCCAGAGCGACAGTAAGCTGAAGCAAGGAGGTGAGAAAAGTTAACTCCAGGGGCAATGAAGTCAAGGAGGTGTGTGATTGGGTGTATAAAATAGCTGCCAGAGTTGGATTAACGGGTTTAACCTTCTGCTAAAAGCCTGTTGTTTGGGAAATAATGATTGGGAAGTAAAACTAGCCGTGCACACGAGCAGGTGAGTAGGAGTTAAGCCGCAGACAGGCCGAGCGAAGCCGAAATGGACTTTAATGATCGCAACGAAAGCAATTGTTTCTGCTTTCCTAAATCACGAGCCAATAGGATCAGATTCCTCACAGAAATCTTCGCCATTATACGGAGCGTCCACCAGACAGGGAAGGATAAAGCAATAGAGCGAGTGCATTAATATAAATGTGCGTTTCGCCTTGTTGTCAGAGCTGCTATTAGACAAAATTAACTAACTAACATTGTGTGTCAGAAGCAGGTTCTCTAAACAAGAGATGACAAAAACAGAAGTGATAAGGCACGAACAGTTTTAAACTGAGCACAGCTGAAATGGCCGATTTTTCACAGTTAGAATAGTTGTTGTTGGTCTTTCGCTGCTCTCGGCAAGGGGTCGCCATAGCGGAATATCCAGTCCGCACTACAACTTGGCACAGGTTTTACGCCAGATGCTTTTCCTGACGCAACCCTCCCATTTTTCCGGGCTTGGGACCGGCACTGCATCCAGTGGCTGGGGTTTGGGCACTGGCTGGGAATCGAACCTGGGCCTTCCGCATGGCAGGCGAAACATCTACCACTGAACCACCAGTGCCCACCTATTTTCGCAGCTAGAATAGAAGAGAGGAAAAAGATGCCCTTTGCATATAACAGGAAAACACACACACACACACACACACACACACACACACACACACACACACCAGGTGAGATGTAGAATGCTTTGTGACACGAAACAATGTATAAATGAAAAAGGACGCATTAGTGCAACACAGAATTAATGCAAATAATGGGATGAATTTATGAACAGGTCACAACCTGGGTGTCTCTGAATGATACAGGAAGTGGTCAGTTTCTAAAGATCTGAACGACTAATTTAATACAACATTGATGTATTATTTAAACATTGCATATTTATGGAGATTTATGGTACACAAATCCTCACTCATTCATCACTCACTCATCTTATATATCGCTTTATCCTGTATTCAGGGTCGCGGGGACCTGGAGACTATCCCAGGAGGCTTAGGGCACGAGGCAGGGTACACCCTAGACAGGGTGCCAATCCTTCGCAGGGCACACACATGCACACACTCGCAAAACCCATTCATACACTATGGGCAATTTGGGAATGTCAACTAACCTAACCTACATGTCTTTGGAATGTGGGAGGAAACCGGAGTACCCAGAGGAAACCCACCAAGCACGGGGGTGCAAGGCGACAGTGCTAACCACTATACCACCGTGCCGCTCTACACAAATCCTATACATGAGTAAAAGTAGAGATATCCCAGATAAAAACACTTCTACTCAAGGAAAAAGTCCTTCCTTAACATATGTCCTTGAGTAAGACCAAAAGTACTGACCTTTAAATTTACTTAAGTATCAAAAGTACTGAGCGTACAGTACACAGTAGCCTTTAAGTCAAAGTTTAAGTCTCTCTCTCTCCCTTTTTTTTTTTCTCTCTGTCTTCTACCTTTTTGCACTTCTTAACTGTGAATGTTCTGTTTTTCTTACTGTCTGCAACCGTCTCCGCTTCTGATTACGAAGATCTGCTACGCTATTTCATGGCGAGAAGGCAAATCTTGTAATTACATATATTAGTCAGCAGATGGTGATATTACTTCTTCAAATACTATGTCATCAACGATGAAGAAATGTAGTGAAGTAGAAAGTACAGATATCTGTTGCAGGCCATAGTAGAGTAAAGGTAAAAAAAAATATTCAGTAATAAATTTACTTAAGTAATGTACGGATACATTAAAACTGTACTTAAGTACAGTAATAAAGTAAATGTACTTAAGTTACCTTCCACCTCTACATTTTTAATAACCACAAAATAACCAATATTATTCACTGTCGACTACATGCCATTCTTGTGATTTCTGCTTCCACTTGCAGTGCTTGTATAGGCATAGGGTTAAGAGCCTTTATTAAATGTATGCTAATAATTAAAATAAAACACATCATCAGCAAATTATAAAATTCTGGAAGAATATAAAGCTATGTATCTGGACTGTGGGAGGAAACCAGAGCACATGGAGGAAACCCACCAATTAAAGGTAGAACACTGTACTACTAGTGGTGGCTCAGTGTGTTAAGGCTCTGAGTTACGGATCGGAAGATCGGTGGTTTGAGCCCCAGTTCCGCCAGGTTGCCACTGTAGGGCTTTTGAGCAAGGCCCTTAACCCTGCCTGCTCCAGGAACGCCGTAAAAATAGCTGACCCTGCGCTCCGACGCCTGCCTACTAACAAGAAGCTGGGATAAGCGAAGAATAAAGAATTTCACTGTGCAGTAATGTATGTGTGACAAATAAAGGCTTAGCTTAGCTGTAAACTCCATTCATACAGAGATGGGAATCGAACCTTGACCTTGTAGGTGAAAGGCGGCACTGCTAACCACTACACCACCATGCCATCCATTGCAAATCAAAAGGGAGTTATGGTTAGGGGGAGTGGTAAATACTTTTGTATGGCATATACTGTAAAGTGGTTTAGAAATTGTAAAAACATGTAAAATTTGTATTCTACAGACATATGTGATTAATGTACTCTGTGTGTGTGTGTGTGTGTAAGATCACAGAACATTTAGCTTGTTTAACACATATGATGAGCCAAGTGAATTAAAGGACAGGGTGAAATAGGCTAAAAAGTAAGGGAGGGAGAGAGAGAGAGAGTTGAGGATGCTGAAGTGCACTTGATGAGAAGGGAGATAAGTATTCAGCTTCTCTTCAGCAGACAGGAAAAGGAAACGTTAGATAAGGCATAAATGATGAAGAGAAAGCAAGTGGGATGAAGGGAAAGCGATGGTGGGGTAAAAGATAGACGGATACAAATGAAGGTAGATGGCGTAAACATTAATAAATATCATATCGATACTGCACGACTTATAATAACACTCGGCCGTGACCTTGTTAACGTGATGTGACAGTAGAGATCATTAAATAAGGAAACACAAACACACTTGTCCATCTATTGCCCAGGAATGTGTGTGTGTGTGTGTGTGTGTGTGTGTGTGTGTGTGTGTGTGTGTGTGTACAATGCAGACTCTGACACCTGCAGGGAAAAGCAACCAATCAGAGCATCAGTAAGGCTGACTCGCTGACTCGCTCTATCTCAGTCTTTCTCTCCCTCCAATAATCTCTCTCTATCTCTAGTTGTCTTTTCCTCTGTTTCTCTCGTGTCATCAATTTCTGCTCATCTCTCTCCATCTCCCACATTCTCTTCATTTATCCCTGTCTTCTTGTAATTCTGTCTTTTCACCTTTATTCTTAATGTTTCTTGTTCTCCCTAAGAATCTCTCCATCTCTCTCTCTCTTTCTCTCTCTCTCTAGGATTCATGGAATAACAATGAGGAAGAGGAAGGATGGCGATGCACAAGACATGGATAAAAGTTTGACAGTAGTGACAACATCCTTATAAACCTTAAGAATTAATTGGTCAAGCAAAGTCTTTTTTTTTCCTTTTCAAATATCTTTTGATCTTTTTCCCCCTGTAAATAACGCAGGTTCTAAGGGAATGTGGAGAAGTAGTTTACAGTGAAGTAGTTTCAAATGTTTAATGATTTAAGAACTGCCCAGATGTTGTAATGTTGTAAGAAACCCACAGGACCCTGTGTAATAATGTCATAGGCAGGAGGACATCCTCGTACATTAGAGGTTAGACTAGTGCTTTGCCCTTTGTGCTTTGTTAGCGCTAATGTACAACTTATAATAAGGTTATTTCCCACTTTGGAAAATCTGACATGCAGAGAGGGGGAAAAAGCATGGATGCATAGACAATATATGTCTTTAATTTTTTCTGTCAAAGCACGTAGGCCTAAAGCTCATATAAAGTGGCATTTTACACTTAAAAGCGTCAGGGCTATTAATGATGTTGGGTTATATGAAACTTTTACCTTTAATCATTTTGAACTGAAATTGCAGCACAAAAACGGATAATGAATAGTGTTAGCGATAAGCTAGCCAGAAGATGATAATGAGTAGTCTTAGCAATAAGCTAGCCAGAAGATGATAATGAGTAGTGTTAGCAATAAGCTAGCCAGCAAATGATAATGAGTAGTGTTAGCAATAAGCTAACCAAGAGATGATAGCGAGTAGTGTTAGCAATAAGCTACCAAGAAGATAATAGTGAGTAGTGTTAGCAATAAGCTAACACTTTCTAGGCAGAGGATGAAAAAGAATAGTGTTAGCAATAAGCTTAATAGCATAGGATAGAGAGTAGTGTTAGCAATATCCTAGCCAGCAGAAAATAGAGGGCAGTGCTAGCAATAAGCTAGCCAGAAGATGATAGCAAGTAGTGTTAGCAATAAGCTAGCCAGCAGATGATAATGAGTAGTGTTAGCAATAAGCTAGGCAGGAGATGATCGTGACTAGTGTTAGCAATAAGCTAGCCAGCACATGATAGCTGGTAGTGTTAGCAATACATTAGCCATAAGATAATAACAAGTAGTGTTAGCAATAAACTAGCCAGTAGATAATAACCAGTAGTGTAAGCAATAAGCTAGCCAGTAGATAATAACCAGTAGTGTTAGCAATAAGCTAACACTTTCTAGCCAGAAGATGAAAAAGAATAGTGTTAGCAATAAGCTAAATAGCATATGATAGAGCGTAGTGTTAGCAATATCCTAGCCAGCAGAAATTAGAGGGCAGTGCTAGCAATAAGCTAGCCAGAAGATAATAGAGAATAGTGTTATTAATAATCTAGCCAGTAGATGATAGTGAGTAGTGTTAGCAATAAGCTAGCCAGCAGAAGATAGAGGGCAGTGTTAGCAATAAGCTAGCCATCAGATGTTAGTGAGTAGTGTTAGCAATAAGCTAGCCAGAAGATTATAGAGAATAGTGTTATCAATAAGCTAGCCAGCAGATGATAGCGAGTTGTGTTAGCAATAAGCTAGCCAGCAGATGATAGAGAATAGTGTTAGCAATAAGCTAGCCAGCAGATGATAGCGACTAGTGTTAGCAATAAGCTAGTCCAGCAGATGACAGAGAATAATGTTAGCAATCAGCTAGCCAGAAGATTATAGCAAGTGGTGTTAGCAATAAGCTAGCCAGAAAATGATAGTAAGTAGTGTTAGCAATAAGCTATGCAGTGTTCGTGTTAGCGTTAATGTAGCAACAAGCTTAGGCAGTCTGGCCATCAGTACAATTATGCAAATAAAACCCATGCCATGAAATAATAAAATAAAGTTAAATAAAATAATAATAAAGTTGAAAATAGATTGGTTTGTATCTTGATGTAATAGTCTATAGAGATGTGTGGTTACTGGCCCAACAGGATGGACTGGTGCTGTTTAATTCAATTGGATAAGGTCTACTGAACAGTTTTACTAATTCCTACATGGTAGCCAGTTTAGTTTGGTCAACATGTTCACTGTGCACCCTGTTTAAACCCGTCTCTTGTCAGACGCCTCATTAGTGGCATGGTCCTATCATTTATTGCTTTAGCATTCTCACATTAGGCAAGATTCATTTGTACCTTCCCCAGGAATGATTGTTTACCCGCCCCCCCCCCCTCCAACACCCAAAATATCAAGAGTATCACCCTCGCATGCCTTCCTACTTTATTAGTTTATGGCCACGTAGGTCAGAGAATGAAATTGGTACGTGCTACTGGCTCAAGAAGATTTTGGAAGAGACGAAGCAAGAAGAGAGTTATAACTTGCAGACGCCACTGATGATGTCATGTCTAAACAGCAATCTACTTCCATTCTCAGGTACGATTGGCTTCCATATCTTATTCAACCCGTGCCCGAGGACACTGTATCATTCTTGAGAACACCCCTTCAAGTAGTCTCGGGTACGGTTCCCGAGCGCAGAACGATTGGGATCAAAAAGAACCAGACTGTTCAAGTGCCCACCGAAATGATCCCATTGCCCTAACATGAAAACGTCCATACAGGTTACAGAACAGAACTGTACTTGCACTCAAGAGTCTGAGACAGGTATGGGGCATCCAGACGTCTGGTAAAAAATAACTTAATAATCCAATGTAGCTTTCTGGGCTATTTCAAGACGAACAATCAAGGGAACCCGACTGACTCATCCGGTTAGGGTTCTGTCGCTCCCTCTGTTCAATTAAGTTAAAATAAACTTTGCTGGCATTAGCATAATAAGGATCAGTATTGCCAAAGTGTGTAGGCTTTGACAGTAAAGGACCAAAATAGCAATAACAAAAGATTTATATATATAAAAATATAAAAAGAAAGAAAAAGATTTAGTGCAGGGAAAGAGAAAGGACAGATTCAGAGGTTAGCCATGCTCATACTGCAGTGGATAAACTGTACTTCTTGGTATAAGCAGGGATAGTGCAATCTCTCTCTCTCTCTCTCTTTCTCGTTCATGTGTGTGTGTGAATACTAACTAAAGTAGCATTGTACATTTCCACCACCAAGGCCGACAGAAAGAGTCATAAGGGAACAAAGAAATGTGTGTGTGAGAGAGAGAAATAAAATGAATTTATTATTAAAGGTAGACACAACCTCCCCCAAATTACTGATGCTGAACTTCCTACAAAAAAAGGAAGAAAAGACAAGCCCCAGGCAAACTTGACTTAGCCCTGATCTTTCCAATATCCAGAAACACTCCAGCGCTACATCACTTATAAAACTGAAGAAATGCAGACAGAACTAGCTTGCTTATCTCTCCATCAAGTCATGGATTAAAAAAAAAGAAACAATTCTACAAAAAGAGAACTGGAACAGAGCCTGGGCGAAGCACCAAGCTGATGATGAAAGGTTTATTTGTCTATCTTGCTAAGCTGTAACTGCACATGAGGTTACACAGGTATCAGTGAAACATTACGGTCATGATGGCTGACTATTTTTTTTTTTACTGTTTGACATGCAAGAGACTACCCACAATTCAAAATTATAAAATTGAACTGCAAAATTGATAAATGTGGATGCTGTAATTCTCAAGCTGTAGCTAGTGTTTAGTTAGACTCAGAGACAGTTTTATCCCCAGAGCTGTAAACATGCTTAATCAGTCCATTAAGTGCCTGCAGTAAAAATGTAGCATTTACGGTTATAACTACCTTAACGTAATTTTCACTAAAACTGTAATATTGCACAGCCTGAGCCATATATATATTATAATATTTTAATGAATGCTTCAGCAGCTACAAGTGGTGTTTAAATCAAACCATGAAATTTCTGGTTAAAACCGATGGACATTTACAGAAGACTTTAAGCGCAGTACGGTGATTAGACTCTTAGCCGCAGTAAAAGATTTGAATTGTGAAACACTTTAAAGAAGGCCATACGTCCGTGAACGACGATCCTAAGGTGGCTCGGAGCATTTTTGTGAAAATCAACTGTCATCAACGTTCAGACTTTTTTTAAGAAACTGTACACAAAATCATTTACCAACACCGCTTGCCCACTACAGGAACTCGGCTGGAAGTTATTGCCACATCTCCCTTGTAGTCTTGCTATTAAGCTATTAAGCTATAAGCTATAAGCTATTTTCACATGTTTGGGCCATTAAAGGAGTTCCTGGGAGGCCAGGGTTCCAGACATGAAGCAGGCAGTCCGATCATGGCTTTGACGTACTGAGAAAACTTACTACCTTGATGGTGTCCAAGCACTACTGAAACACTGGGATGAGTGTGTTAGTGTAGCAGGAGCTTATATAGAGAAATAATGAATGTTTTTAACTTAGAATAACAATTTTGTGTCAAAATTCTGGTTTGACTTTTTAAAAGAGAAAAAAAACATGTGCAATGATTATGAGTGTGTTATAAAGTTTCCTTTTAATAAAGAGTTCTGATTCAAGAAAAATGTCTACAATCATAAGCTAAAGTGCTCCAACAGCTTATGTACTGCTTATGATATGCATAAAGTACACTTTTAAATAAACATATTTCATCTAAATGGTGCATACATAAACCCTTCATAGCATGTACATACGCATTCAGCTTATGTTCTGTCTTATGGCCTTCGATGACAAAGCTATGAATTTAATAAAAAGTGTATATTTGATCAATTTTGATGCACAAAACGCTCTGAGAAAACTAGACACACATCATGTTAAAACCCGAGCAATATATCACATGCACTGTACATTTACTCTAACGTCACCTCACAAGTTGTTACGTCTTTCATTAACCATCCAGCATAAAACCAGACCATAAATAACACTTTTGGTCAGAATCAAGACAAAAGACCAGTCACGATCCTGACTTTTGCTGCTGACATTTCCTAAACAGGATCCCCGCATTATCTCAGTCGTTTACAAAAATAATCCAAAAAAATACAATATGAATAATTCCTGCTTGGCTGATTTGGCAGGCTCGGCATTTCTCTCAGCCTCCAGAGTTGAGCTAATCAAATGTAGATGAGTTAGAGCTGAATTATGCAAATGTATGAATCAGACTTCCTGGTGGGCCTGTTATGGCTTGGGTTAGTTTTTTCCTTGAGTGCTGTTACACTCAAGACAGCGGGGATATGCAAGGGAAGAAAAAAAAAAAAAACACAAAGCAGGCAAGACATGGTGGTTGCTGGGTTAGGTTACGTTTTCATTTATGCATTTATGCACACTTTCCTGTTTTTTTATTCTTTAATTTCCACCAAAATGTCACTCCATGTTAAAGCATCACAAATGCAAAGAATAAAATAATAGAGAAGGTGGCTTAGAGGTTAGCACTGTGGCCTCGCGTGAGTGAAAATCAGCAAATAAAAATCAAAATTTCCATTAAATGCTTGTTCCTTTGTTTCCTTTATAATTATTTTATTTCCTTCAGATTTTTGCCCTCACTAATTTAGTTCTATCCAATTCCCACCTTTCTTATTATAAACCTATAAGAAAACCCACAGTTGAGCTTCAAAACCCCTCTTTAGGAAACCTGTGGGTGACGTAACGAAAGGGTTTGTACTGTTCTTATAGAGTTTATGGGGTCTATTAGTGGTAGATGTGTTTAATTCTCTGTCGCAGTTATTAAGGTTCAGGGTTTAGGACATGTACAGAGGTGCGAAACTTTATATTAAGTGCAACTCTAGATGTTAGTATCTTTCCCACGCTAACACACTCCATTCCAGTTAAAAACTAATTACAAACCTGGTTATGGCCTGAGCCTGTTATGTTACACCTGAGGAAAGACGAAATTTGCAACCATGCATTTTCCTGGATGAGCGCTGAGAGCCGCCATTGTGTGTGTGTTTTTTTTTTTTCAATAAGGGGAAGAGGAATGATTTTACACAGGGTTATGATTTGCAGGTTTATAGCCAGGGGTCCTAAACACATCCCGGTTTGGAGCTCTGGTGTCACGCTCAACCCCTTGCCTGAAGATTTACAACCTTGCAGAATTTTTTATCAGCTCAAGTGCCTCTTACATGATGTGGATGAAGATTGGAATATAAACTCTGCATGACTGTATCTCTTTCTGTATCTACACATGATCTTCAGCAGTGTTGAGATTTAAAAAAAATAATAATAAAGTTGTGTTTTGGGATTAAACTTCTATGGTTTGCACTCTACTCGATTTTTACTTGCCATTTTTTACATTTCCCACAATGCCGTTCGCTGGGAATTACCTGTTACCAGTTAATTTCAGATTAAGACAGAGCCTCATCCATCCCAAAGACTGGACACCAAAACCTTAGAAAACCAATATACTGTATGGTCCAATGGAGTAAAGAGTTTTCAGAGCTCTACCTTGCACCTGGATCAACAGGATACCTTCACCTGAAGGATAAAGGACATGTATTTAAATATGAGAATGAACAAATTTCAAATAGATGGTTCGAGGGAGAGGTAAAAAAAACATCTTTGTGCAAGTGGGAAATCCGTCTCTCAAAAGAGGTTTAGGTCTTAGGCACAACCTGTCCCCTATTTTCATGCTGCCCTTTCATCCATCCCCAGAAAGATCAAGACTTCTTCGAAGGTCCACCAATAAAGCCACACTTAAGGACTCCCCCTATTCTCTCTGGTCGTTACACCTTAATGACTTTCCCTAATCTCTCTCTCTCTCTCTATTGCTGTTTCTTCTTAACAACTCTCTCTGCACCTACTCTCTTACGACTCTCCCTTACACTCCCAACTTCTCCATTGTTAACATAACGAGCCTTTTCAGACAAGGGAGGATCCTTTAACCTTGGAGGACTCAAACACGAGGAACTAACTAACTTTTCTCGGACTACTTGAAAGAAGCTACTTGGATGAATAGCAAAATGTATCTCACTCACTCATCTTCTTCACCGCTTTATCCTGTGTTCAGGGTTGCGGGGACCTGGAGCCTATCCCAGGAGGCTTAAGGCACGAGGCAGGGTACACCCTGGACAGGGTGCCAATCCATCGCAGGGCACACACACATTCACACACTCACTGTAAAATGTATCTACCTAACAAAAAAAAGAAGCTCAGTTGTCATGAATCAACTTCCAAAAGCTAATTGAAACTTCCAAAGCTTCGATTAGAGTCCAGGAATATACCTATCTCCACAAGAAAGAAAAACTCCATAGATATAATGTCCTGATCATCTAGTACATTCAGGTCGTCAGCTGATTTCATTTTATTGCCACATAACATTGTTGAACCTAGAACTTACCAACCAAAGCAACCCCAGATCATAACACTTCCTCTAGAGACATGCACAATGGGCATTTTGCATGATGGTTGCATTGCTTTCTGCGCTTCCCTTCTTGCATCCATCACTCTAGAATAGGCTCAATCTGGACTCTTTGGACCACATAAGTTTTTCCTCTGCCCCAAAGTCCAATATTTATGCTCCCTAACAATTTAGTTCTAATTAGTCTCACTAAGAAGTTGTTTTTTTAGTCCCAATTCTGAGCACCAGGAGTGCACTGATTTATGCAATTCCCATTAGTGAATTTGATGCAATGGTGCCAGGAACTGAACCGAGGTGTCCCATCTGACATGGGAACACCAATGCAATATAACACCAATGTTATATTAAACTTCCAGCTGCCTAGTACACGGTATGACTGCAAAACAATCCTTGCAATCTGTTAAGATAAAATTAACTTTATTATCTGTCCCAATAGGGATAGAAATTCTTATTTGACAAGGCTCCATAATTTACAGTAAGGACTATAAAATCACAATTAGAAAATGCATGGGAATGTCTATTTATTTAACTGTTTGAACTTTTATTGCACTGGGGATGAATAATTTCTTGTAAATGTTTTTCCCGGGCAAGTGGGACTTTGTAGCGCTTGCCTGATGGCGACTATGCAGGGGATGAGAAGGGTCTTCCGTGACCAGGGTTGCTTTCCTCATCACTGAGGAGCTGTATTCAACCCAAATATTCAGTATGACGCCGGAATGAGCATGGGTTCCCTGTTGAGTCTGGTTCCTCTCAAGGTTTCATCCTATTGCCATCTCAGGGAGTTTTCCTTCACCACCGTCACCCTTGTCTCGCTCATCAGGGGTTATCCGATCATTTTCGCTCATACGTATTTTCTCACATTTTAGACACATTTTCAGAATTTTTTTTTAAACCTGTAGAGCTGCTTTGAGACGATGACCATTTTAAAAGCACTATGCAAATACAATTGAATTGAATACTCCTCACATGCCAATTGTTGTTAATTAGATTAAAAACTAGAATAAAAAAGACAAAGCGTTTCCTGCACTGTTTTTACACTGAAGAAAAGGAATTATCTGGCGTTCATTCTTTGTAGAACCCCAGTCTTTCCTGGCTGACCAATAAAATGACCATCATGATGCATTCAGATGGGACGTAATTCCGTTAGATGCCATGAGCGGAAATCTAATCCTGTCTGAAAAGGACTTAGAGTACCGTTCAGACAGGATAAGACTTCCAACTGTTTGTAATGTTGCTGCCATCATTTAAAAACAATCTGCTTCAACCATGCTGTGCTAATGAACCTTGATCATCAGTTGGTCTTGTGACCATTGCTCTTACTGGATTCAGATCATATTGTACCTGTGCCAGAAAAACCAATAACAAAGAAGCATCAATTGTTGGTTACATCCTTGTCATCCTTGTTGATTATATTTTAGGATCTTGATTTTAGACTTGGTTTTGTTTTTGAATGTAGTGCATCAACTGCGGTCATTTCCACTGCCATTTTACGTAAGGTAAATTACATTGAACTCTTTCCAGACCAGGTTTCGGGTGATGACTAATAAAAACTAATCTAGTCTGAGCAGTGTTGAAGTCACCATGTTTCTCAGGCTGCGTCTAAAATTATTGCTGATGCTTGGAACAACAGGAGAAGCAGGACGTACAGTACCTCCCTTATACAGGACATCATGGTTCTTTAGGAGTTCGGACAGCTCAGCTCAGCGCAGAACCGCACTGCAGGAACAATTACTTTGTACACGCGGCTGTGGACAACCGACAGAACAGAAAACCATCAAACGCGGACAGGAGCACATTGATAAGTTAACAGCAGGGTGATGTGAAACGAGGCTTTATAGATCCTGTAACGTGAAGTGCAAAAGGATGAAACCCTGCTGTTCTTGTCTTCTACTTTCAGCAAGTGAAGTGCAGGTTAGGAGAACCGAGAATGAATGATCAGAGAAGGGTTTTACTCTTGACAGGCTTAAAGTAATTGGTGTGAGCAACGTGGTTTGCGTGCTGGAGCAGAGAAGCTCGAGGCGGCGTGATGACAGGGCCTCGGTGTTGGTGTAAAAGAATTTTGTGAACTCCTTCAACTCTCGAGACTCCTCAAAGGATCCTGACGTACATTCTTCACTCCTGTAAACGGCTTCTGTAGTTAGTTGATGAATAGTCCAAGTTCGGGGGGGTTGAATGAAAATTAATAAGCGTTTATCACTTTTCATCCATCAAGTCGATTAAAAAAAATTTCATTTAGTTTTTTGCCACTATTATTGTCCACTTTGTGCAAACCCATAATGCTTTACGTGATAACATCATCCCTCTCGTTGATAAGGCAAATCTGTGGAGGTGCAGCACAAAATCCTAAAGCTGAATAGGTAAGAGCGAAATATTCTCTAGTGCAAATGAGTAAGGATTATTGCCTGGTCATAAAAATGTCAGAATTTAAGGGAAAAAAAATAATTAAAAACGTACAACCCTTAATGTGGATAGTTGGATATTTCAGTAATGGTGATAATGCAAGGTCTACACTAACATT
The DNA here is from genome assembly GCF_024256425.1 of Clarias gariepinus. Taxonomy (NCBI): domain Eukaryota; kingdom Metazoa; phylum Chordata; class Actinopteri; order Siluriformes; family Clariidae; genus Clarias; species Clarias gariepinus. Next base: position 6,449,155 of record NC_071115.1, read on the forward strand.
TTGACTAGTTTGTCATCTGAACGGTGCAAATCCCAGCCGAGGTAGCTCAGATCCAACTACAGTCGTTCCTGTGAACTTTCAGCTAGTGAAAATCAACAGATAACTTGCTGCCAACCTGCAGAAGAGTCGCATCTGTCTGTGGGAACTGTACACACAACAATCGTTCGCAGGAACTCGACTAGGAGTTATTTCCACATCCTTTGTCCTGACCTCATTACACATATTTGGGCCCTTCATGGAATTCCTAGGAGGCCAGCGTTTCAGACGTGAATCAGACAGGCAGTACAAACATGGCTCTGATGTACTGAGAAAATTTGGTGGATGGTATGATGATATCCAAGCACTAGTGAAACACTGGGATAAGTGCATTAGTGTAGGAAGGGATAATATAGAGAAATAAAAAATGTTTTTACTCTCATATCTTTGTTCTGTTATTCTGCACAATCAAAAGCCCTGGTTCGACTTGAACAACTTCGTGCATGCCCAGACATATATAAATAGGACGCTAAAGCAAATAATAATAATTAAAATACTCATAATACTTTCTGTTTTAATATAATAACAAAAGTCACAGGAAGCTATCAAGAGTGAGGCTCTGATTCAATGCAATAAAGCAGATTTCAATACCTCTAACGGACAGCGTTGATTATGAGTTTGGATGCTTAAAGGTCGCATGTTTTGTCACAAATCTCAGAATCCCAAGCAAAGATGGGCGGAACCTAAGCAACAAGCCAAGGGTAGCTACTTATATGACCTCACAATAGGGGAAAAATCTTGTTGGCTTGTTTACGCAATACAAGGAAAGTTTATTTTTGGTTACGCATTTTTTTTGTACACTGGTTTGTTAAAAAAAAAAAAGACTAAAACTACATTTTGCCTTATTCATCCCTGTTAAAAGTTTAAAATGTGTAAAATATTAAACTATTAACAGTATGAAATGTGTTCTTTTGCTTTAGTGCTCTGGTTTGGTTCTGCTCCTATTTAGGAATTACCTAGAAATGCATTAGATCCCCCCCCCAAAAAAAAAAAAAAAAAAGGCCTGACTTTCTGTTGACCCTGAATGAGAACTCTCTGTCTCTTTTGCACTGCTGCACTCAATACCGTGAAAATCGTTTGCGGCACATCCCTTCGATGATAATGGCTTTTTTTTTTTCTGTGAACGATGTGAAAGCCACTTTATTATGAACACCCGCTTTCAGTGAACTAAATACAGTATTCTGCAGCCATACATCAATCTCCGAATGTACCTCCATGTAATGAAAGGTATAATGGGAAGAGCTGGTGAAGGAGTTCACAAACGACTGCGTTAAAGGTGAGAATTTTGTATTTTGTTCAAAAGGAGCTTTAAGTGGTGCTACACCTTCTTCATCTTTTTATGGACTTCACAATAGGTTTGGAAATCATCTGTAGTTTGGTAGGGTGTGTGTTGGCACATGGAAGTGTGTTGAGATTTAAGATGCATGTTGCAGAAATTTGAAGAATGTGTTTAGTATATTGGCATTTCCAGTGCAATGGGATTTATTGAATGTAGGCAAACAACACACGCTAAAAATAGACTATAATTTCAAATAATAATAATTTCAAGAGAGAGAGAGAGAGAGAAAGCTGAGCGTTCAGGATAATTTGTGTTTTTTAATCCAGCATTGATCCTGTCCTCTAGTGTCTCGTCTGTTTCAGAAAATTGTCACCTTGGAAATTTTTTTTTATCGCTCTCACTCTGTTCTTTCTGAATCTTTCTCTTTCTTATCTCCTCCATGCATCCTCCCACCTGCCTCCCTCTATCTCGCTCTCTTCGCTCTTCTTGCCTTTCTGTGTGCGCCGATTGTCGCGCTTTTCTTTTTTTCCTCCTCTGTGTTGGCTTTTGTTTTTGGAACAAAGGCTGCGTAATGTCCTCGTCTTCTCCATCTGTCACTCAGTCGGAGGGAATGACTGAGAGGCGGAAGATGACATGAGAAAAACGAGGTAGTGTGCAGGAATTAAGGAAGGAGGGAACGAAGGAAGGAAGGATGGATGCTATGATTGGATTTTGGAGCACTGGTTGATTTTTGCCAGCTGTCTGTGTGAATGCTTTCTATATAGGGGTCGGATCCGACGTCCTCGCGAACTCTGTCATGGAGATTCACACTACTCTGCTGCAATGCTCCAAAAAAAAAAAACAAGTTGCATTTTTTTAAATAAATACCATGTCAGCTAGACATTATCACATGGCAGATTTCATGCACGTGCACGGGGCTCCTTAAGAAGATGCGCATTATCCACAATAAAGTACAGCTACAAGTATGAATGCAAATGTTTCTTTTGTCCATGAGTTTCCTTTTTCTTATCTTTTTATAAATAGATAGATTGGTAGTTTATTATATAAACCTCAGGATGATTGCATAATTCATACGAACAAATTCCTATATTTTTTAAAGGAGTCTCCACTTTCAGCACTTTGTAATAATCAGCAATTTTCTGCTGAACTTTCTTGTTTTTTTTTTCAAATATTTTCTTAGAGCTTTAAAAGAAAGTAAAAAAAATAGCTAGTGAGTTAACGACTGTTGAAGTGATAACTAGCTGTATCGTATTTAAGTGCGACTATATATAGATAAAACGAACATTGCAGCGTTGACAGAAAATATAGTTTTTAGCACATTTTAATGGTGTAAGAGGAATAAAACACTCCAGGACATCCTGTGATGGAAAAACAATCAACGTCCAGGATGGAAACATGACATAATAAACAAAAATAAATAAATAAATAAACAAATAATTGACAGGTGGTGGTGTAGTGGTTAGCGCTGTCGCCTCGCACCTCCAGGGTCCGGGTTTGATTCCCAGCCAGGCTTTATTCCCATCTCTGTGTGCATGAAGTTTGCATGTTCTCCACGTGCTTGGTGGGTTTCCTCCGGGTTCTCCAGTTTCCTCCCACAGTCCAAAGACATGCTAATTGGTGTTAGTGTGTTAGGGCCCCGTGCGACCCTGAATACAGAATAAAGTGGTATAGAAGATGCGTGAGTAAACAAATAATTGTTTAAATTACTGCATTACAGAATATATTATGCTCTAATCTGAGGTGCTGTTTGTTAATCGGTACAACTATTGTTTTTTTCCCCATAACAAGGCACTTCTTTATGTTTTACTCTTTATCGTACAGATTAATAAACCCACATGACATCTTAAGAGGTTATAAAATGTTAATTACTTTTCTTTTTCTTTTTTCACTTAGAAATTAAATCTAATGATATGCGACATGCACGGCTTTCTACAGCGCTCTGCTGTCATATCCGACGCCACACAGGATGAGAATTACGACCTGACGATATAGACGATTTCCTCGCTCCCAGCATGTGTATGCATTTGCGAG